>NW_021606602.1:0-1232 GCF_004785775.1 Grammomys surdaster | reverse complement strand
TTTCTCTTCCGTTTGATTATAATTTATTATTGACTGTGTAATATTTCTTCAAGTTTCACTCTTTTTCCTCAAGTTTTCACTAGTGTTTTCCACAATGTTTTAAGTTTTATGAATTTTTTGACAAGTAAATGTTCAATTTTCTCAGGAAAAACAGTTTTAAATTACATTCCTTTACAAATCAAAAGTTCTGCGTATAAATTTTGTATTTTATATGAATTTTAAATGCAAATTTCTCCTTGTTCATAACTTTCTTGGATTTCTCTTCCGTTTGATCGTAGTTTATCATTGGCTTTTCAATTTTTCTTCAAGTTTTCACTGGTTTTCCTGAATTTTTCACTAGCTTTTACCACAGAGTTTTCAATTTTATGAATATTTTGCCAAGTAAATGTTCAATTTTATCAGTAAAACTGTTTCAAATCACATTCCTTTAGAAATCAAATTGTCTCCTTATCAATTTTCCATTTTTATGAATTTTAAATGCAAATTTCTCCATTTTTAAAAATTTCTTTGATATCCCTTTTGTTTGGTTAAAGTTTATTATTGACTGTGTAATATTTCTTCAAGTTTTCACTCTTTTTCCTCAATTTTCACAAGTTTTTTTCCCCAGTGTTTTCAATTTTATGAATATTTTGCCAAGTAAATGTTTCATTTTGTCAGGAAAAAGAGTTTTAAATTACATTCCTTTACAAATCAAAAGTTCTGTGTATAAATTTTGTATTTTATATGAATTTTAAATGCAAATTTCTCCTTGTTCATAACATTCTTGGATTTGTCTTCCGTTTGCTTGTAGTTTATCATTGGCTTTTCAATTTTTCTTCAAGTTTTCACTGTTTTTCCTGAATTTTTCACTAGCTTTTAGCACAGAGTTTTCAATTTTATGAATATTTTGCCAAGTAAATGTTCAATTTTATCTGGAAAAACAGTTTGAAATCACATTCCTTTAGAAATAAAATGGTCTCCTTATCAATTTTCTACATTTTATGAATTTTAAATGAAAATTTCTACTTTTTCATAAATTCCTTTGATATCTCTTTTGTTTGATTTTTCCACAGTGTTTTCAATTTTATGAATATTTTGCCAAGTAAATGTTCAATTTTATCAGGAAAAACTGTTTGAAATCACATTCCTTTACAAATCAAATGGTCTCCTTGTCAATTGTATTTTTTTTGAATTTTAAGTGCAAATTTCTCCTTTTTCGTAAATTTCTTTGATATCTCTTTTGTTTGATTTTT
>NW_021606601.1:0-1000 GCF_004785775.1 Grammomys surdaster | reverse complement strand
AAAAATATAACAATCCTGTTATGCACAGTGACACCAGTTTGTACAGATCTTCTGTGATGGTTGAATAAGTGTAGCTACAGAAATTTGGTTTCTAGAAATAAATTCAGTTTTACATCCAGTTTCTTGATTGCTCTGGTCTGTGAACTTCCCAAAATTGCCAGTTTGTACTTTTACTGACCATGTAAAACTTATTACCTGAGTACTGATTACTAAAGCCAACTACTGTCAAAACAGGAAAGCTCCCAATTTCTTTCCTCCACAGCCTTTCTGTACTGTGACTGCACCAGCTTCAGAGTTTTTCAATGAAACTCAATTGTTACACAGGTCCCTCTTTATTTGTAATTCCCACAAAAAAAAAAGCCATGGAGGTTAGAGGACACTCATTCACTAGTGTCTTTTCCTTCACACTGAGCAGTAGCACCCAGCCTGAAAGGAGATGTATGACTGACTTGAAGGCATAGTGCAGCAGAGGCAGGATTAGGTCGTCTAATCAAGCCTTGACTACATATAATGACCAAAGTCTCAGCTATAGAGGACACTGCTCTAAACAGAAACAAATAACAAAGCCTCTGAGCAAAAGGAATGAAATTCTTAATGAGGAGGAAACTTTGGAGAATAGAAACAAACAAGAGATTAGAGCAGTGATACATAAAGCAAATGAAATTCAAAAAGCAACACCAACAATTGTCTTCATAAAAGTATAAATATATTTGAAAAAAATACATTGATATACTAACTTTGAAAAAGAGCAGGTGTTCCCTAGTAGGGAGAATGTGATTAATAAGACCTTGTCCCTATGTTCAATGTTACTGCTGACAGACAGCACAGCCAATGGTTTGTGTCTCAAATTTCTGAGCTGACTTTACTGTATCAGTGAGCATTCCACATATCTCCACAGGACAGTCTCCTAATTGGTAATTCAATATCCACTGGCTCAAGTTAACATACCCAAATTGTACACCCCCACAATCTGGTCTGTTTTTCTTCACATACATGAATT
>NW_021606600.1:0-1277 GCF_004785775.1 Grammomys surdaster | reverse complement strand
AATTGAAAACACTGTGGAAAACGCTAGTGAAAAATTCAGGAAAAATAGTGAAAACTTGAAGAAATATTACACAGTCAATAATAAACTATAATCAAACGGAAGAGAAATCAAAGTAAATCATGAAACAGGAGAAATTTGTATTGAAAATTCATAAAAAATACAAAATTGATAAGGAGAACATTTGATTTGTAAAGGAGTGTGATTTAAAACAGTTTTTCAGGATAAAATTGAACATTTACTTGGCAAAAAATTCATAAAATTGAAAACACTGTGGAAAAATCAAACAAAAGAGATATCAAAGTAATTTATGAAAATAGAGAAATTTGTATTGAAAATTCATAAAAAATAGAAAATTGATGTGGAGACCATTTGATTTGTAAAGGATTGTGATTTAAAACAGTTTCTCCTGATGAAATTGAACATTTACTTGGCAAAAAATTCATAAAATTGAAAACACTGTGGAAAAATAAAGCAAAAGAGTTATCAAAGAAGTTTTTCAAAACGTAGAAATTTGCATTTAAAATTCATAAAAAATGGAAAATTGATAAGGAGGACATTTGATTTGTAAAGGAATGAGGTTAAAAACTATTTTTCCTGATAAAATTAAACATTGACTTTGCAAAAAATTCATAAAATTGAAAACACTGTGGAAAAATCAAACAAAAGAGATATCAAAGAACTATGAAAAAGGAGTAATTTGCATTTAAAAATCATAAAACATGGAAAATTGATAAGGAGACCATTAGATTTGTAAAGAATGGGATTTAAAACAATATTTCCTGATAAAATTGAACATTTACTTGGCAAGAAACTCATAAAATTGAAAACACTGTCGAAAAATCAATCAAAAGAGATATCAAAGAAATATATGAAAAAGGAGAAATTTGCATTTAAAATTCATGAAATATGGAAAATTGATAAGGAGAACATTTGATTTGTACAGGAATGTGATTTAAAACTATTTTTCCTGATAAAATTAAACATTTCCTACACTAAAAATTCATAAAAACGAAAACACTGTAGAAAAATCAAACAAAAGAGTTATCACAGAACTTTATGAAAAAGGAGTAATTTGCATTTAACAATCATAAAAAATAGAAAATTGATAAGGAGACCATTTGATTTGTAAAGGAATGTGATTTAAAACAATATTTCCTGATAAAATTGAACCTTTACTTGGCAAGAAATTCATAAAATTGAAAACACTGTGGAAAAATCCAACAAGAGAGATATCAAAGAAATATATGAAAAAGGAGAAATTTGCACTTAAAATCATA
>NW_021606599.1:0-1008 GCF_004785775.1 Grammomys surdaster | reverse complement strand
AGCAAGAGATCAAGAGAGAGAGGAGGGGCAAGCAGCCCCTTTTATAGTGGGCCAGGCCTACCTGGCTGTTGCCAGATAACTGTAGGGGTGGAGTTTAGACAGAATGCTAACACTCAGGAACATGGAGACCTGGGACTTTTGTGCAGGAGCAAGGAGCTTTCCTAAAAGCCACAGATCTGGGGGCAGGGAAGCTGTCACATGAAGAGTCAGGCTACCACGGCTGACAGAAGCATCAGAACTATTCTCCTGTCCCCGAATCAGATAGAGCCAGGGACTACGGACAGCACTTTTACTGGTCACAGAACACCAGCTTACCATGGCACCTCAAGACTTCTCACTTGAGCGTGACTGCTCTGAGGACAGGTAGTAGTGCCTGCAGACACTCTTGGTTGTCACACTGAAGGAGCACTGCACGGAGCCGCACAGAGAATAAGCACGCACGCATGCACACACGCATGCACCCATACAAGAAACTTCATTGTTGGTCCCAATGTTTTAAAGCTTATTTTATGTGTATGGATGTCTTGTTTGCATATATGTGTCCACTGTATGTGTGTGTATGCACACTGCATGTGTGCGGACTGCCAGAAGAGGCCAGAAGGTGGTGCTAGATCCCTGGGACTGAAGTTACACGTGGTAAGCTGTCATGTGGGCGCTCGGAACTGACCGGGGTCCTCTGCAAGAGCAGCCAGTGTTCTGACTGCTGAGCCACCTTGTGGTGGTTTGAATATGAATGACCCTCGTAGGCTCATAGATTCAAATGCTTGGTCACCAGGGAATGGCACTGTTTGAAAGGATTATACAGTGTGGCCTTAATGGGGTAGGGGCGGAGGAGTGTTCCTGGGGGTGGGCTTTAGGGTTTCAGAAGCCCAAGCCAAGCCTAGTGGCTCGCGCTTTCTCTCTCTCTCTCTCTCTCTCTCTCTCTCTCTCTCTCTCTCCCCTCACCCCATCCCCCCACCCCGCTACCTGTGGACCCAGATGTAAAACTCTCAGCACTGTCAGTTCACT
>NW_021606598.1:0-1325 GCF_004785775.1 Grammomys surdaster | reverse complement strand
CCCAAATGGGAATTCTTCACCTCAATTCAGCTGAAAGCAGACAAAATGAGATCATCATTCCAGTTCCTTATGTTGGGGTGGATGGTTCTGGTTATTTTAGAAATTATACATATGTTGTCATTTAAAGGATACTTTACAAATGTAGCTTTGAACAGGGAAGTAACTAGAGAGCTTAAACTCAGGGATTTCTACCTTTCCTGTCCTCTTCTCTATCTTTCCTTCTTAGGTAAAAGGGAGGGAGGAAGGAAAGGGGGGATATAGTAGTATCATAGAAATCATAGAAATAGACAAATAGGGATAGGTTAGCAAATTTACTCTTAAGTGAAACATTACATAGGTATATCTTACATTGGTAGAAATCTCTATAATTGATACAAAGTTGAAGCTATAATCTCTAATGTTGGTATAGAATTTATTTTGTACAGATTTAAGGTTTTCACTGGTATGAGTTTTTTTTTTTATTGATATAAAAGTGGGATTAATATTGTTACTCTCATACAGGCAATGTGCCTATATAACACATTTAGAAATATAAGGCTTAGATCCAGTCCTTTTCTAACTTTTTAAAAACTGATTTGAGCACGGCAGTGGTGGCACACACCGTTAATGCCAGCACTTGGGAGGCAGAGGCAGGCAGATTTCTGACTTCTAGGCCAGCCTGGTCTTCAGAGTGAGTTCCAGGACAGCCAGGGCTATACAGAAAAAACCCTGTCTTGAAAACCCTTTAAAAAAAAAACTGATTTGAGATGGTTAGTCTGTGAGTTAAGGGCCTATAGCAATTGCATGGCTCTGAGTTTATTGTTAGGGTTTTTTCTAGATTTTAATTAGAAATAGCTGAGAGGAGTTAATGGCCAACAGTCCAGATTGCTTTATATAGATAGTTGGTTTTCAAAAACATCAGAAGTCCATGGAAGTGATGTTACTAACATTTCAGTATTAATGTTCATTTTGATTAGAGATCTGTCTGCTCCTGATAGCTTCCCTGTCTTGGATTGTAAGAAGAAATTGAGCATTTTTGGAGTTACTTCAGTTGTGGTGAGACAGCCACTAGGCAAGAACTGCCTCATTTCTTTTTTGGGGGGGGTGGGAGGGGTTTCGAGATAGGGTTTCTCCGTGTAGCCTTGGCTGTCTCGAACTCAGAAATCTGCCTGCCTCTGCCTCCCAAGTGCTGGGACTAAAGGCGTGCGCCACCAACGCCTGGCCTATGGTAAGCTTAAAATGAGGTTTTAGCCAAATAATATCTCCTAACAACTTTTGAAAATCATTGAAAGTAAACCATTTTTTTGCATGTACACCTGCAAGCCAGAAGAGGGCACTAGATCCCA
>NW_021606597.1:0-2404 GCF_004785775.1 Grammomys surdaster | reverse complement strand
TTCACTCAGAGCAGCAGACACCAAGGTGCTTTGCACTTGGGAGAAATCGTATCCTGAGCATTCCTACAGGAATCACTGCACCCAGAGCAGAAGGATTTCCAGATTCAAGAGGTGGCCTGAGTCCCAGGAGTTCTTCCACCCAGGAGATTAGGATCATAAGACCACAGAGACATCTGGACTCTGAGGAGCTCTGCAACAAGCAAGATAACTGGAAATACAGACTCCAGTCTTACACAGTGAGGGCAGGTAACACTAGAGTTAACCAGATGGCGAAAGGCAAACGCAAGAACATAAGCAACAGAAACCAAAGTTTCTTGGCATCATCAGTATCCAGTTCTCCCAATATAGCAAGTCCTAGACACCCCATCACACCAGAAGAGAAGGATTCAGAATTAAAATCACTTCTCATGATGATGATAGAGGATTATACGAAGGACATAAGTAACTCCCTTAAAGAAATACATGAGAGTACAAGTAAACAGGTAGAAGACCTTAAAGAGGAATCACAGAAATCCCTTAAAGAAATGCAAGAAAACACAAAGAAGGAATTAAACAAAAACATTCAGGATCTGAAAATGGAAATAGAAACAAAAAAGAAAGCTCAAAGGGAGACAACCATGGAGATAGAAAACCTAAGAAAGAGATCAGGAGTCATAGATGCAAGCATCACCAGCTGAATACAAGAGATAGAAGAGACAATCTCAAATGCAGAAGATACTAAGGAAAATATTGACACAGTTGTCAAAGAAAATGCAAAATGCAAAAACTCCTAACCCAAAACATCCAGGAAATCAAGGACACAATGAGAAGACCAAACCTAAGGATAATAGGTATAGATGAGAATGAAGATTCCCAACTTAAAGGGCCAGTAAATATCTTCAACAAAATTATTGAGGAAAACTTCCCTAACCTAAAGAACAAGATGCCCATAAGCATACAAGAAGCCTACAGAACACCAAATAGAATAGACCAGAAAAGAAATACCTCCCGTCACATAGTAATCAAAACATCAGATCCACAAAACAAAGAAAAAATACTAAAAGCAGTAAGGGAAAAAGATCAAGTAACATATGAAGGCAGACCTATAAGAATCACACCAGACTTCTCACCAGAGATTACAAAAGCCAGAAAATCCTGGACTGGCATCATACAGACCCTAAGAGAACACAACTGCCAGCCCAGAATACTATACCCAGCAAAACTCTCAATCACTATAGATGGTGAAACCAAGATATTCCATGACAAAACCAAATTTGCACAATATCTTCCCACAAACCCAGCACTTCAAAGGATAATTGATGGAAAACGCCAACACAAGGAGGGAAACTACAACCTAGAAAAAGCAAGGAAGTAATTTTCCAACAACCCCAAAAGAAGATAACTATACAAACATAATTCTACCTCTAATAACAAAAATAACAGGAAGCCACAATCATTTTTCCTTAATATCTCTTAACATCAATGGTCTCAATTCCCCAATAAAAAGATGCAGACTATCAGACTGGATACACAAACAGGACCCAGAATTTGCTGCACACAAGAAACGCACCTTGGTGACAAAGACAGACACTACCTCAGAATAAAAGGGTGGAAAACAATTTTCCAAGCCAATGGTCCCAAGAAACAAGCGGGAGTAGCCATTCTAATATCAAATAAAATTGACTTTCATCCAAAATTAATCAAAAAAGATAAGGAAGGACACTTCATACTCATCAAAGGAAAAATCTACCAAGGTGAACTCTCAATTCTGAACATCTATGCTCCAAATGCAAGGGCACCTACATACATAAAAGAAACTTTACTAAAGCTCAAAACACACATTACACCTCACACAATAATAGTGGGGTGTTTCAACACCCCACTCTCAACAATGGACAGATCATGGAAACAAAAACTAAACCGAGACACTTTGACATTAACAGAAGTTATGAACCAAATGAACTTAACAGACATCTATAGAACATGTCATCCTAAAACAAAAGAATATACCTTTTTCTCAGCACCTCATGGTACCTTCTCCAAAACTGACCATATAATTGGTCACAAAACAGGCCTCTACAGATACAAAAACATTGAAATAATCCCTTGCATCTTATCAGATCACCATGGACTAAGACGGGTCTTTAATAATGACAAAACCAATGGAAAACCCACGTGCACATGGAAACTGAACAACTCTCTACTCAATGATGACTTGGTCAAGGAAGAAATAAAGAAAGAAATTAAAGACTTCTTAGAATTCAATGAAAATGAGGACACATCATATCAAAACTTGTGGGACTCCATGAAGGCAGTGCTAAGAGGAAAACTCATAGCTGTAAGTGCCTACAAAAAGAAACTGGAGAGAGCACACACTGACAACTTGACAGCACACCTAAAAGCTCTAGAACAAAAAGAAGCAAAT
>NW_021606596.1:0-2813 GCF_004785775.1 Grammomys surdaster | reverse complement strand
AAGTCGATTTTATTTGATATTAGAATGGCTACTCCAGCTTGTTTCTTGGGACCATTGGCTTGGAAAATTGTTTTCCACCCTTTTATTCTGAGGTAGTGTCTGTCTTTGTCACTGAGGTGCGTTTCTTGTATGCAACAAAATTCTGGGTCTTGTTTGTGTATCCAGTCTGATAGTCTGCGTCTTTTTATTGGGGAATTGAGACCATTGATGTTAAGAGATATTAAGGAAAAATGATTGTGGCTTCCTGTTATTTTTGTTATTAGAGGTAAAGTTATGTTTGTATAGTTATCTTCTTTTGGGGTTGTTGGAAGATTACTTCCTTGCTTTTTCTAGGTTGTAGTTTCCCTCCTTGTGTTGGCATTTTCCATCAATTATCCTTTGAAGTGCTGGGTTTGTGGGAAGATATTGTGCAAATTTGGTTTTGTCATGGAATATCTTGGTTTCACCATCTATAGTGATTGAGAGTTTTGCTGGGTATAGTAATCTGGGCTGGCAATTTTGTTCTCTTAGGGTCTGTATGATGTCCATCCAGGCTCTTCTGGCTTTTATCGTCTCTGGTGAGAAGTCTGGTGTAATTCTTATAGGTCTGCCTTTGTATGTTACTTGACCTTTTTCCCTTACTGCTTTTAGTATTTTTTCTTTGTTTTGTGCATCTGATGTTTTGATTATTATGTGACGGGAGGTATTTCTTTTCTGGTCTATTCTATTTGGTGTTCTGTAGGCTTCTTGTATGTTTATGGGCATCTTGTTCTTTAGGTTAGGGAAGTTCTCCTCAATAATTTTGTTGAAGATATTTACTGTCCCTTTAAGTTGGGAATCTTCATTCTCATCTATACCTATTATCCTTAGGTTTGGTCTTCTCATTGTGTCCTGGATTTCCTGGATGTTTTGAGTTAGGAGTTTTTTGCATTTTGCATTTTCTTTGACAACTGTGTCAATATTTTCTACAGTATCTTCTGCATTTGAGATTCTCTCTTTTATCTCTTGTATTCGGTTGGTGATGCTTGCGTCTATGACTCCTGATCTCTTTCTTAGGTTTTCTATCTCCAGGGTTGTCTCCCTTTGAGCTTTCTTTATTGTTTCTATTTCCATTTTCAGATCCTGAATGTTTTTGTTTAATTCCTTCTTTGTGTTTTCTTGCATTTCTTTAAGGGATTTCTGTGATTCCTCTTTAAGGGCTTCTATCTGTTTACTTGTACTCTTCTGTATTTCTTTAAGGGAGTTACTTAATTCCTTCTTATAATCCTCTATCATCATCATGAGAAGTGATTTTAATTCTGAATCCTGCTTTTCAGGTGTGATGGGGTGTTCAGGTGTTGCTATATTGGGAGAACTGGGTACTGATGATGCCAAGAAACTTTGGTTTCCGTTGCTTATGTTCTTGCGCTTGCCTTTCACCATCTGGTTAACTCTAGTGTTGGCTGCCCTCACTGTGTAAGACTGGAGTCTGTATTTCCAGTTATCTTGCTTGTTGCAGAGCTCCTCAGAGTCCAGATGTCTCTGTAGTCTTATGATCCTAATCCTGGTGTCTGCTGCTCTGAGTGCGGTGGCTCCTCTAGGATGACTCAGGAGTCAATATCTCCACAGGACAGGAGTAGATCAACTCTGTGTCAGCTGCTCTGAGTGCAGTGGCTCCTCTAGGATGACTCAGGAGTCAGTATCTCCACAGGACAGGAGCAGACCAACTCTGTGTCTGCCCCAGCCCACAGGACCAGGCAGGGGAGGAAGGGAAGTGGAATTCCAGAGGGGCGGGGTTTGGGTAGCTGCTGTGTCCTGAATGTCCCTGGCTCCCAGATGTGTCTCTGGGGCTTAGGGAGTGAGATGGAGTTCTTACTGGCTGCTCTGAGTGCAGTGGCTTCTCTAGGATGACTCAGGAGTCAGTATCTCCACAGGACAGGAGCAGAACAACTCTGTGTCTGCCCTAGCCCACAGGACCAGGCAGGGGAGGAAGGGGTGGTTCTCACTTTTGAGATTGAACTGACATAGCTGCCTTGGTCACTTGTCTCTACATCACACTGGGTGGCTGGGTGACTGCCTCTGGGTGCGCTTTGTTTTGGTTTAATAATGTGGAGACTATGGGAAGACCAACAAGAACCTTTAAAAATATATTTCCTTTCTTGAATATTTTTTTTATTTCGGCTCTGTTTATGTGTGAGTGGATGTGTGCACCCGAGTGCAGATGCCATAAGAAGTCAGAAGAGGGCTCTGGAGCTGGAGTTACAGGTGTTCTGAGCTGTCTGATATGAGAGCTGGGAACCAAACTTGGGTCCTCTGGAAGAGCTGTGGGCACTCTTCATGACTGAGCCATCTCTCCAGTCCCAATAAGCAGTTTTTAAAGCCCATCAACACATACAGATTTTTTTTTTTTTTGGTTTTTCGAGTCAGGGTTTCTCTGTGTAGCCCGGGCTGTCCTGGAACTCACTCTGTAGACCAGGCTGGCCTCGAACTCAGAAATCCGCCTGCCTCTGCCTCCCGAGTGCTGGGATTAAAGGCGTGCGCCACCACCGCCCGGCTAACACATACAGATTTTTCTTATTGTATAATACATCTTGGAACTTCTCTTCCCTCCCCTTCCCTCTTCTTTCTTCTTTTCCCTTCCTCCTTCTCTCCTTTCTTTTTAAGATTTTAAAAATGTATTTATTTCTATTTTGTGTGCACTGGTGTTTTGCCTGCATGTATGTCTGTGTGAGGATGTCAGATTTTGGAGCTATAGAGAGTTATGAGGTACCATGTAGTTGCTGGGTATTGAACCTAGGTCCTCTGGAGGAACAATCAGTGCTCTTAACCACTGAGCCATCTTTCCAGTCCCCCTT
>NW_021606595.1:0-1762 GCF_004785775.1 Grammomys surdaster | reverse complement strand
ATGTTCAAGTTACCAACCATTTGTCAGTTTGGGGTGTAATATTGTCATAAAGGAAGGCTCCCCAATGTTAGCGGCCATATCAAGGGTGGCCTTGGTTTAGGAAAAAGCCAATTTTTGTTGTGGTGATCAAGAGGCCAAGCTCTCTAGCGAGAGAAATGAGGGCAAAGCCAGGCATACCAGGTACCCTTCTGGAGGGCGTGGAAGTCTAGGGGTCGACCATAGGGGGAGGCAGGGGAGCTGACAGCTGTGTCAGTCTCCTGCGGAGTCACTTCTGGATCCTCTGCAATTTTCAGCTGATGGTAATGAACTTCAACTGCCTTCTTGATGGCAGCATCAACCTGGTTCCGTGGACGACAGGTCACGGGTGATGATCTCTGTCTTGCTCAATCTTGATGTCGTGCGCACATCCTCTCAATAAGGGTCCGTCCGGATGGGTCCTTGCCTCGAGCCCCACGTCTGGGTGCCACTTGACCCGACCGGCGGGTCCTGGTTATTCGTGGGGGCGAGGAGGACTGCAACCTGCTATTCTTCAGAAGATATGGTACACTGCTTGAGTTATGGTCTCCCTGCTATTCTTCAGATGATATGGTACACTGCTTTGAGTCTATCTGCAGTTGCCAAGCAGGATCTTGCAGTTGCCCAGCTTCAGGGGACCTTGTGCAGGTGGGAAAAGGTAGGGGGTGAGGGTAAGGGCGAGGCTCCTGGCTTCTGGTCCATCTGGGTTAGAACTTCTAATAGCAGGCATCACGGGTGATTCAATTTTACCTGGAAAGAAAAAAGAAGGGGATTCTCAGGGAGATTTCTCTTCCCTGGATGTAAATTGTTATTCATTGTATTTATGATTGGGCCTGGCTTTGTAAGGGTATCTATTTTTTTCATTAATATTTGTGGTAGCCGGTTAGCTGTGCCTTCTGTGGTATTGGGCAGGCATATCAGTCCTCGGCTCCATAAGGGAACTGGGACTGGGGCATTCCCTTTATGGGTATGAGGGTCCTTCCCCATATCTGTGGCAAAGTTTTGTTGGTCTTGGTGGTGCCCAAGGTCACCAACATGGTCAGCAAGAGATTTGCCATGAGCTTTCAGCTTTAGAGAAAGAAAAGTGAACAAGGCATGATGGAGAGTATTTCAGGGGGACTCCTTCTGAGGGGGTACCGTTCCCCCTCTTTTGTTTTTAAAGCCAATTTTTCAGAGTTCTTGTAAAATCAGGGCAGAAGCGCCAACAGTTGCTCCTTCCACACTCAGAGAGTCATGAAGGCCTTATTTAAGGATATATAAATCTATATTAATAATCTTTTGTCAAAGGACTTTTATAGCTCCACTGACAATTAATCAGACTATATGATATATCGATTAGAAATAGCTTTTTCTACTTTTTGTGAGATTACCTCTCTTTTGTCAATTAACTGTTGAGGAAGTTAGGGGTAAACAAGCTTTTCTGAAAATAAGTTTCCAAGGAGCTTCTTTAGATTATAAAAGTATGGATTACAACTGGGTTAAAAGATAATGTGTGCTTATTAAAAATCCATCAATGAATCCATCAATCATCTTGAACATGAAATTTATTACTTAAGCTTTCATGTTTGTAATTTCATATTCTGAAAGAGTTTGCGATGTCAGGAAATAGCTTCCAAACAATCATTTCTTACTCTCACCAGAACATTTAGTGTCTCCGTTTGAAAAACTGATAAATGTTTTTGAAAAGTTATATAAGAAACGACACCTAACTTAAACACTACAAAATTAGGACAATTGAAATGCAGAA
>NW_021606594.1:0-1046 GCF_004785775.1 Grammomys surdaster | reverse complement strand
ACAGCTGGGTAACAGCAGAATCCTTATTACAAATACCACACCAAAAACTAATAATAATGATAACATAAAAAAATAAAGTAAACACTAATATATACACAGTTTCATGTCAAGACCTAAGCAGTGACTCAATGACAAATTCTTTAGCTTTTAAGGAGGAGAGCTGCTCCTCCATCAGAATTGTCAGCTTCTGTGCTATTTTGTTTCAGATAATGCTCATCAAAGAAAGCCACTTAGAACCAGCTCAAGCATCTGTCCTCACTCATCCAGACCCTAACCTTGCTGGTTGTCATGCTACATTCTGCCCCTAGGAGCGCTCTTCTCTGCAGTTGACTTTGGGATTGAGGCTGGGCCTCCTTCTGCCCTGACATAGATCAGCTTTCAAAGTGTAAGTCTCTCCCTTCCTCCCCTGCTTTGTTTAGAGAGATGAGCTTTGGGACTCTCATTCCCTCTTTCCCTGACATACCTGAATCGTTTATTTGGAGCAAACACTACGTTCTTTTACAAAGCTACAGTTGCAAAACAGGAGAACTCCATTGACCTAGATTGGGTGATGGTGTCTTACACCACAATACAAGCAATAACAGAGACTCCAGACCTAAGAATGAAACATTTAAGCTGGTTTGTGGTAGTGGTGACCTGCCATCCTAGAACTGGGGCCATGCAAGCAGGAAGTGGGTGAGTCTGAGCCCAGCCTGAGCTAGAGAAGTGGCTCATGAAGAACCCCACTTACTGTACAAACAGGAGGACACATGATCATAATCCCTGTGCCCAGGTGAAAAGCATAGCATGTCTGTGCTGTCTGTAACCCCACCTTCCCATCCCTCCACAGGAAATGTCACCATCCCTCCACAGGAAATGTCACCTCTATTATGCAGACACTCTTCTCCCCTCCTCCAACCCCTGACAATCTTCCTCCATCTTTACAACTCATCTGTTCTGGATCCTTTGTGTAAACAGAGCCAAGCAGTGCACACCTTCTGCACCTGACTTCTTTCACCTGTTCTAGGCTGCACCCCACATTCTGACCATACTGTACTCTGTTCCTT
>NW_021606593.1:0-1564 GCF_004785775.1 Grammomys surdaster | reverse complement strand
ACTGTCAATAGGACAAAACAACAACCAACAAATTGGGAAAAGATCTTTACCAATCCTACATCTGATAGAGGGCTAATATCCAATATATACAAAGAACTCAAGAAATTAGACTCCAGACAACCAAATAACCCTATTAAAAATGGGGTATAGAGCTTAACAAAGAATTTTCAATGGAAGAAACTCAAATGGCTGAGAAGCACCTAAAGAAATGTTCAGTATCCTTAGTCGTTAGGGAAATGCAAATCAAAACAACCCTGAGATTCCATCTCACACCAGTCAGAATAGCTAAGATTAAAAACTCAGGTGATAGTAGATGCTGGCGAGGGTGTGGAGAAAGAGGAACACTCCTCTATTGTTGGTGGGACTGCAAGATGGTGCAACCACTTTGGAAATCAGTGTGGCGGTTCCTCAGAAAATTGGACATAGCATTACCTGAGGATCCAGCTATACCACTCCTAGGCATATACTCAGAAGATGCTCGAACATATAACAAGGACATACGCTCAACTATGTTCATAGCAGCCTTATTTATAATAGCCAGGAGCTAGAAAGAACCCAGATGTCCTTCAACTGAGGAATGAATTCAAAAAATGTGGTACATTTACACAATGGAGTATTACTCAGCTATTAAAAACAACGAATTCGAGAATTTCCTAGGTAAATGGATGGAACTAGAAATTATCATCCTGAGTGAGGTAAGCCAATCACAAAAGAACACACATGGTATTCACTCACTGATTATTGGATATTAGCCCAGAACCTTGAAATGCCCATGATTCAACTCACAGGCCACATGAAGCTCATGAAGAAGGAAGACCAAGTGGGGATGATTTGGTCCTTCTTAGAAGGAGCAACAAAATACTCAAGGGAGCAAATATGGAGACAAAGTGGGGAACAGAAACTGAAGGAGAGGCCATCTGAAGACCATTCCACCTGAGTATCCATCCCATGTGCAGTCACCAAAGGTAGATGTTGATGTGGAAATCAGGAAGTGCATGCTGATAAGAGCCTGATATAGATGTCTCCTCAGAGGTCTGCAAGACTCTGACATATTCAGAGGCAGATGCTCACAACTAGCCATTGAACTGATCATGGGGTTCCCAATGGAGGAGTTAGAGTGAAGACCTTTGGAGCTGAAAGGGTTTGTGGCCCCATGAGGAGAGCAACAATACCAACCAACCACAGGTCTCAGGGTGTAAACCACCAGCCTGGGAGCACTTAGGGAGGGATCCATGGCTTCAGCTGCATATGTAAGAGCAGAGGGCCCTGCTGACCATAGGTGGAAGACGAGATCTTTGACCTCATGAAGGCTGGAAGCCCCAGGGGGTGGAAATTTGAGGGTGGGAAGGTGGGAGTGGGGGGGTAGGTAGGGGTTACATCCGCAGAGAAGATGGAGGAGGGGTAAGGGGATGGGGGTTCCTGGGTGGGTGGGGGATGGGGTAAGAGGACAACATGTGAAATGTAAATAAAACATCCAATAAAAAAAAAGTAAAAGCTATCTACAAAAAAGAAAAGAAAAAGAAAAAAGAAAAACAGATGGGAAGAAAAAGAGAAGAGAGGAAGG
>NW_021606592.1:0-1026 GCF_004785775.1 Grammomys surdaster | reverse complement strand
CCAGAGACTATAAAAGCCAGAAGAGCCTGGACTGACATCATACAGACACTAAGAGAACACAATTGCCAGCCCAGATTACTATACCCAGCAAAACTCTCAATCACTATAGATGGTGAAACCAAGATATTCCATGACAAAACCAAATTTGCACAATATCTTCCCACAAACCCAGCACTTCAAAGGATAATTGATGGAAAATGCCAACACAAGGAGGGAAACTACAACCTAGGAAAAGCAAGTAAGTAATCTTCCAACAACCCCCAAAAAAGATACAAACATAACTTTACCTCTAATAAAAAAAAATAACAGGAAGCAACAATCATTTTTCCTTAATATCTCTTAACATCAATGGTCTCAATTCCCCAATAAAAAGACGCAGACTATCAGACTGGATACACAAACAAGACCCAGAATTTTGCTGCATACAAGAAACGCACCTCAGTGACAAAGACAGACACTACCTCAGAATAAAAGGGTGGAAAACAATTTTTCAAGCCAATGGTCCCAAGAAACAAGCTGGAGTAGCCATTCTAATATCAAATAAAATCGACTTTCATCCAAAATTAATCAAAAAAGATAAGGAAGGACACTTCATACTCATCAAAGGAAAAATCTACCAAGGTGAACTCTCAATTCTGAACATCTATGCTCCAAATGCAAGGGCACCTACATACATAAAAGAAACTTTACTAAAGCTCAAAACACACATTACACCTCACACAATAATAGTGGGGGATTTCAACACCCCACTGTCAGCAATGGACAGATCATGGAAACAGAAACTAAACAGAGACACTTTGAAATTAACAGAAGTTATGAACCAAATGGACTTAACAGACATCTATAGAACATTTCATCCTAAAACAAAAGAATATACCTTTTTCTCAGCACCTCATGGTACCTTCTCCAAAATAGACCATATAATTGGTCACAAAACAAGCCTCTACAGATACAAAAAGATTGAAATAATCCCTTGCATCTTATCAGATCACCACGGACTAAGACTGGTCTTTAATAATGACAAAA
>NW_021606591.1:0-1027 GCF_004785775.1 Grammomys surdaster | reverse complement strand
ATGGATTGGAAGGATTAATATAGTAAAAATGGCTATTTTGCCAAAAGCCATCTACAGATTTAATGCAATCCCCATCAAAATTCCCACTCAATTCTTCTCAGAGATAGAAAGAGCAATCTTAAAATTTATTTGGAATAACAAAAAACCCAGGATTGCGAAAACTACTCTCAGCAATAAAAGAACTTCTGGAGGAATCACCATCCCCGACTTCAAGCTGTACTACAAAGCAATAGTGATAAAAACTGCATGGTATTGGAACAGCGACAGGCAGGAGGATCAGTGGAATAGAATAGAAGACCCAGAAATGAACCCCCATACCTATGGCAACTTAATCTTTGACAAAGGGGCTAAAACCATCGAATGGAAAAAAGATAGCATTTTCAACAAATGGTGCTGGTCCAACTGGTGGTCAGCATGTAGAAAAATGAAAATTGATCCATACTTATCTCCTTGTACAAAGCTCAATTCCAAGTGGATCAAGGACCTCCACCTAAAACCAGCCACACTGAAACTAATAGAAGAGAAACTGGGAAAAAGCCTGGAATACATAGGCACAGGGAAAAAGTTCCTGAACAGAATGCCAATGGCCTGTGCTCTAAGACCAAAAATTGACAAATGGGATCTCATAAAGCTGCAAAGCTTCTGTAAAGCAAAGGACACAGTCAATAGGACAGAGCGGCAACCAACAGATTGGGAAAAGATATTCACCAACCCTACATCTGATAAAGGGCTAATATCCAAGGTATACAAAGAACTGAAGAAATTAGACTCTAGACAATCAAAGAACCCTATTAAAAAATGGAGCACAGACCTGAACAAAGAATTCTCAACTGAGGAAGCTCGAATGGTTGAGAAGCACCTAAAGAAGTGTTCAGCATCCCTAGTCATCAGGGAAATGCAAATGAAAACAACACTGAGATTCCACCTCACACCAGTCAGAATGGCTAAGATCAAAAACACAGGTGACAGTACATGTTGGCGAGGATGTGGAGAAAGAGGAACACTCCTCCACTGTTGGTGGGATTGT
>NW_021606590.1:0-1489 GCF_004785775.1 Grammomys surdaster | reverse complement strand
AGCTTCTCTGCTGGAATCTAGCAACATTCTTGGACATAAAATATGAAACAATGAAATATGAATGGCTGTATGTACAAGTGTTTATGCTTTAAAGCATTTAAATGACTTAACTCAAATGTCACATGTCAAGTGCTTTCAGTGTTGTCAGCAGTGTTGTACTTGCCTTTAGCTCTTGAAGTAGGAATGCATTGCAATGCACATATCTTTAGAGTACGTATGTTCAATAAGTTGTATAGTGCTTTTCTGCTGGAATCTAACATCTTACATTGACATGCCATATGAAACAATGAAGTATACATGACAGGAGGGTACAAGGGTTAATGCTTTAAAGCAAACACAGGTACTAAATGAAATGTCACATGTAAGTTGTTTAAGTCTCTTCAGCTGTATTGTACTTGCCTTTAGTTCTGGAAGTTCGAATGCTTTGCAATGCACTTATATTAACTATAGGTTTGTTCAATAGGATGTATAGTACTTTTCTGCTGAAATATAGCAACTTCCTTGGACATTCCATATGAAACAATGAAATATACCTGGGTGGATGGTATAGGTGCATAAGCTTTATAGGAAACACAAGTACTAACTGGCCAGATGGTACAAGTGTTAATGATTTAAGCCAAACACACTTTCTAACTGAAATGTCACATGTAACATGATTTCAGTGTTGTTAGCGGTGTTGTACTTGCCTTTATCTCTGGAAGTACAAATGCTTTCATGGACCTACCATATGAAAAAATTAAATATACATGGCCGGATGGTACAAGTGTTTATGCTTCAAAGCAAACACATATCCTAACTGAAATCTGACAGGTAACATGATTTCATTATTTTCAGTGGTGTTGTACCTGGCATTACCTCTGGAAGTACGAATGTTTGTAATGTGAGTATCTTTACACTAGGCTTTTTCAATACGTTGTATAGTGCTTTTCTGCTGGAATCTATCAACTTATTTGTATATGTCATATGAAACAATGAAACATACATGGCCAGATGGTAAACGTGTTTATCCTTTAAAGCAAACACAAGTCCTTATTGAAGTGTCACACATAACGTAGTTTAAGTCTTTGCAGCTGTATTGTACTTGCCTTTAGCTCTGGAAGTATGAATGCATTGCAATGCATTTTAGAGTAGTTTGGTTTAATTTGTTGTATTGTGCTTTTCTGCTGGAATCTAGCAACTTACTTGGACATGCCATATGAATCAATGTAGTATACATGAACGGATGGTACAAGTGTATATGCTTTAAAGCAATCACAAGTCCTAACTGAAATGTCACATGTAACATTGTTTAAGTCTTTTCAGCTGTATTATACTTGAATTTTCCTCTTTAAGTACGACAGCATTGTAATCCATTTTAGAGTAGTTTTGTTTAATTTCTTGTATTATGCTTTTCTGCTGGAATCTAGCAACTTAGTTGGACATGCTATATGAAAGAATCAGGTACACGAGACCGGATGGTACAAGATTTATGCTTTAAAGCAAACAAACG
>NW_021606589.1:0-1640 GCF_004785775.1 Grammomys surdaster | reverse complement strand
CTTGCAAAGCATTCGTACTTCCAGAACTAAAGGCAAGTACAATACAGCTGAAGAGACTTAAACAACGTTACATGTGACATTTCAGTTAGAACCTGTGTTTGCTTTCAAGCATAAACACTTGTACCATCCGGTCATGCATACTACATTGTTTCATATGGCATGTCCAAGAAAGTTGCTAGAATCCAGCAGAAAAGCACTATACAACTTATTGAACAAACATAGTGTAAAGATACGTGCATTGCAATGCATTCGTACTTCCATAGCTAAAGGCAAGTACAACACAGCTGATACACATTGAAATAATGTTACATGTGACATTTCAGTTAGGATAGGTGTTTGGATTAAAGCAGAAACACTTGTACCATCTGGCAATGTATAAATAATAGTTTCATATGGCATGTTCAAGAAAGTTGCAAGATTCCAGCAGAAAAGCACTATACAACTTATTGAACAAACTTAGTCTAAAATGCATTGAAATGCATTTGTATTTCCAGAGCAAAAGGCAAGTACAATACAGTTGAAAAAACTTAAACAATGTTACATGTGTCATTTCAGTTAGGACTTGTGTTTGCTTTAAAGCATATACACTTGTACCATCTGTTCATGTATACTACATTGATCCATATGGCATGTCCAAGTTAGTTGCTAGATTCCAGCAGAAAAGCACTGTAAAATGTACTGAACAAACCTCCAATAAAGATACGGGCATTGCAAAGCATTCGTACTTCCAGAGATAAAGGCAAGTACAACACCGCTGAAAACACTCAAATCACGAAACATGTGACATTTTATGTAGGACGTTTGTATGCTTTAATGCATAAACACTTGTTCGATCCAGTCTCGTGTACTTCATTGTTTCATATGACATGTCCAAGTAAGTTCCTAGATTCCAGCAGAAAAGCACAATACAACAAATTAAACAGAACTACTCTAAAATGCATTGCCATGCATTCATACTTCCAGAGCAAAAGGCAAGTACAATACAGCTGCAAAGACTTAAACTATGTTATATGTGACACTTCAATTAGGACTTGTTTTTGATTTAAAGCATAAACACTTTTACCATCCGGCCATGTATATTTCATTGTTTCACATGGCATGTCCAAGTAAGTTGATAGATTCCGGCAGAAAAACACTATACAACAAATTAAACAAACCTACAGTAAAATGCATTGCAATGAATTCATACTTCCAGAGCTAAGGGCACGTATAATACAGCTCAAAAAACTTAAGCAATGTAATATGTGACATTTCAGTTAGGAGTACTTTTTGCTTTAAAGTATAAACACTTGTACCATTCCAGCAGAAAAGCAGTATACAATATATTGAACAAAACTACTGTAAAATGTGTTGCAATGCATTCGTACTTACAGAGCAAAGGTAAGTTAAACACAGCTGAAAATTCTTAAACAACATTATATGTGACATTTCAGTTAGCACATTTGTTTGCTTTAAAGCATAAACACTTGTACTATCCAGTCATGGATACTTCATTGTATCATATGGCATGTCCAAGTAAGTTGTGTGGATTCCAGCAGAAACACACTATACAACTTATTGAACAAATATACTGTAAAGATATGCGCATGGCAATGCATTTGTACTTCCAGAGCTAAAGGCAAGTACAATACAACAGAAAA
>NW_021606588.1:0-3396 GCF_004785775.1 Grammomys surdaster | reverse complement strand
TGATGACTTGGTCAAGGAAGAAATAAAGAAAGAAATTAAAGACTTTTAGAATTCAATGAAAATGAGGACACATCCTACCAAAACTTTTGGGACTCCTTGAAGGCAGTGCTAAGAGGAAAACTTATAGCTCTAAGTGCCTACAAAAAGAAACTGGAAAGAGCACACACTAACAACTTGACTGCACAACTAAAAGCTCTAGAACAAAAAGAAGCAAATACACCCAGGAGGAGTAGAAGGCAGGAAATAATCAAACTCAGGGCTGAAATCAACCAAATAGAAACAGAAAGAACAATACAAAATATCAATAAAACCAGGAGTTGGTTCTTTGAGAAAATCAACAAGATAGATAAACCCTTAGCCAGATTAACCAGAGGGCACAGAGACAGTATCCAAATTAATAAAATCAGAACTGAAACGGGAGACATAACAACAGAAACTGAAGAAATTAAAAAAATCATCAGATCCTACTACAAAGGCCTATACTCAACAAAACTGGAAAACCTGGGTGAAATGGACAACTTCCTAGACAGATACCAGGTACCAAAGTTAAATCAGGAGCAGATAAACCATCTAAACATTATATTTTATTATATAATATATTGCTATATATTTTAAATATTAGCCCTCTATCAGATGTGGGGTTAGTGAAGATTTATCCCAATTTTTTTGTTTGTAATTTGTCCTGTTGACTATGTTCTTTGCCCCAAACAATCTTTTCAGTTTCATGAGGTCCCATTTATCAATTCTTTTTTTTTTCTGTACACATTTTGATTTTATTTCCATTAAGTAAAGAACAGTTTCATGTCTTAAAGAGTGAAAATTCAACACAACCAATCTGATTCTAGAACTCAATTTAGCAGGGTCCTGAAGACAAGGAACAACTGATAATGCTTTCCAAAGGCATCTCTCACTTCCTCTGAGAGCAGTCAGGGCCTGTTGGCATCTTGGCATCTTCTAAGTTAGGAATGTTCCCACCAGGAAGTCATCCAGCAGTGGCAGTCTATTCTCCTTCACCTGAGACCTAACAGTTTTCCTAGCACCATTGATTTGTTTCCAAGTCATTACCATCATACTTTATGTACATTTTGTCTTCTGTCCATGACTCTTACATTATCCTGCAATATGATTCATACATGTTTTTACCCAGTGAAAAAATTCCAAAACTTAAGAAGTTGACAATTTTTGACATTCCTTTTCTGTTTTTTTTTTCCATTGGCCTGAAATTTCTTTTCTTTTTTTATTTTATTTTATTTTTTTATAGCATGTTTTACAAGGGGAGGGGGTAAGAGGGTCCAGGTGGTGGAAAAGTACAAAATCTTCTTGGCCTGTGCCTTGAAACATGTCATGGTCTATATGGTACACTGCCTTGAATTATGATCTACCTGCAGTTCTTCAGAAGATATGGTACACTGCTTGAGTTATGGTCTCCCTGCTATTCTTAAGAAGACATGGTACTCTGCTTTGAGTCTATCTGCAGTTGCTAAGCAGGATCTTGCAGTTGCCAAGCTTCAGAGGACATTGTGCAGGTGGGGAAAGGTAGGGGGTAAGGGTAAGGGCGAGGGTCCTGGCTTCTGGCATCTCCCCCTTCTCTGTTTAGTTAGAGAAGGCGTCTTATGTTCAATCCCAACTATGTGAGTTTTGAATTTGGATGTCTAATTATGGGGGGTCTTAGACAAGTTCACAACCCCAAAACACTGATGTGAGACGAGTCACATCGATGGTCGAAGGCTTTAGGCTGTCGACGATGGGCAACGTCAAGGGACTCTGATGTGGGTGAAAGGAGGGTGAGAGCCCTGTCTTAGGCCATGTAGGCTGCACCCACTCCCAGCACCACGCACTCCTTTTCGGCTGCATTGGGTGGGCCCCTGGGAAGTGGACCTACAATAATCCCGTCATTGGACTAACTCACAGCCATCCTAGTCTCTTGTAAATGTTCAAGTTTCCAACCATTTGTCAGTTTGGGGTGTAATAATGTCATAAAGGAAGGCTCCCCAATGTTAGCGGCCATATCAAGGGTGGCCTTGGTTTAGGAAAAAGCCAATTTTTGTTGTGGTGATCAAGAGGCCAAGCTCTCTAGCGAGAGAAATGAGGGCAAAGCCAGGCATACCAGGAACCCTTCTGGAGGGCGTGGAATAAAAACCCCACACAGATAAAGGATTTAAAAAAAGGAAGTCTATTTATTTTAAATTAATTTCAAAGTTTCTAGGAGATGCAAATTGGCTAAGATACTATTTTAAGCTCTCCACAAAAGAATTTAAATCTCTGTTCAATACTCTCAAGAGAGAGGTAAACCCTAACTTCCTCAACAGTTAATTGACAAAAGAGAGGTAATCTCACAAAAAGTAGAAAAAGCTATTTCTAATCGATATATCATATAGTCTGATTGTCAGTGGAGCTATAAAAGTCCTTTGACAAAAGATTATTAATATAGATTTATATATCCTTAAATAAGGCCTTCGTGACTCTCTGAGTGTGGAAGGAGCAACTGTTGGCGCTTCTGCCCTGATTTTACAAGAACTCTGAAAAATTGGCTTTAAAAATAAAAGAGGGGGAACGGTACCCCCTCAGAAGGAGTCCCCCTGAAATACTCTCCATCATGCCTTGTTCACTTTTCTCTCTCTAAAGCTGAAAGCTCATGGCAAATCTCTTGCTGACCATGTTGGTGACCTCGGGCACCACCAAGACCAACAAAACTTTGCCACAGATATGGGGAAGGACCCTCATACCCATAAAGGGAATGCCCCAGTCCCAGTTCCCTTATGGAGCCGAGGACTGATATGCCTGCCCAATACCACAGAAGGCACAGCTAACCGGCTACCACAAATATTAATGAAAAAAAATAGATACCCTCACAAAGCCAGGCCCAATCGTAAATACGATGAATAACAATTTACATCCAGGGAAGAGAAATCTCCCTGAGAATCCCCTTCTTTTTTCTTTCCAGGTAAAATTGAATCACCCGTGATGCCTGCTATTAGAAGTTCTAACCCAGATGGACCAGAAGCCAGGAGCCTCGCCCTTACCCTCACCCCCTACCTTTTCCCACCTGCACAAGGTCCCCTGAAGCTGGGCAACTGCAAGATCCTGCTTGGCAACTGCAGATAGACTCAAAGCAGTGTACCATATCATCTGAAGAATAGCAGGGAGACCATAACTCAAGCAGTGTACCATATCTTCTGAAGAATAGCAGGTTGCAGTCCTCCTCGCCCGCACGAATAACCAGGACCCGCCGGTCGGGTCAAGTGGCACCCAGACGTGGGGCTCGAGGCACGGACCCATCCGGACGGACCCTCATTGAGAGGATGTGCGCACGACATCAAGATTGAGCAAGACAGAGATCATCGCCCGTGACCTGTCGTCCACGGAACCAGGTTGATGCTGCCATCGAGAAGGCAG
>NW_021606587.1:0-2294 GCF_004785775.1 Grammomys surdaster | reverse complement strand
GGGAAATTTGATTTAAATCAACATAGGTATAAAAAGTTTATGTTAAACCACAAAGTTTAGGATATTTGAAATCCACTTTCATTATACAATATTCACAGTGAGTTCAGACCGAAAAGAAAGAAGAAAGGAGTACCAGAGATTATGAAGGACATTCATTACTAGGGAAGTCCCTGGAAAACTATTGAGAAGCCATCTGACAAATGTTACTATTTGATGCTAGAAAAGGCCTATGTGCTGTTCTCACTATATGTATTTAGTTATAAACTGTGATGCAAGATGATCTCAAACTAATTGTGTCCTGCCTGAAGATATTCTTCAATGGTTTTCTTTCTGCGCCAACTCCTGGGTGCTGGGATTATATACATGGGCACTGAGTCTACTTGTACAGTACTTGTGAATCAGATCAGGTCTTTGCTCACATTAAACAAAAACTCTACAAATGATCATTCCTGTCAATATCTTTTTAAATTAAATAAGAATGCAAGAGAAAAACATCCTATAAAGAGTAGTACACATGATAAAATCTACACTGGAAAGGTGAATAAAATAAACACTTATATAGAACATAACAATTAAAATTTTAACATTTAATGATTAAGAAAAACTAATAACATGTGAGTGTTTGGCCTGCTGAATGTTTTTGTACTACACACATACAATTCCCACAGAGACGAGAAGCAGTCATCAGATTCCACCAGAATGTGAGTTAAAGAGGTTTGTAGCTGTTATATGAGTCCTGTGAGACTGCAACAAATTTTGTAAATGGAGAACACATCTCTACTGCCCACACTACACTTGACTTTTGTCTTTCCAACCAAGTGTTCTGGATCACTCCCAATCAAAGAGTGAAAATTTGGAAACTTTTAGTCACAGGTACATGAGGTAGACATTCTAATTGTCTTAAGTGGCCACAAATTCATACAAGGCTCCAGTGAGTTCAGGAACCCTTCACAGGATCACTGATTGTCAGTTTGAAACAGATTTGTCACCTCACATCTAGGATAACAATGCAGATTAGGCCCATCAGATGACATGTACAATTGAGAAAACCCTCCTTATTGTGAATATGGGTAAGAGAAAGGTGAACATCTGAAACAGCAACATTGGGAGGAACCTTACTAGTAGGAGGAGTGGATAGAGCCTGCCTCAGGGTTAACATGCATCAGCTTGAATGTGTCTAGCATCTACAAGATTAAGAAGGTTAGTTAATGCTGGTCTTTTACTCTTGGCGATCTCATAGCATACTGAAGAAGAGTTTCTTCCAGTGATTTGTTCTTGTGAAGATCCCTAGAAAGAATCTCATTACTGAAAGTGACAGTGAATGAGAGAGTCAATGTGTGGGACAAGAAACCTTGTGCAACACCAGCTTGGTTATGGAAAAACAGGATAAAAAGAATCTATGGTCACCTGATCTTCATGTGAGTGAGGGTGCAAGTCCTTGCCCTACAGAACCTAAGACATCTGGTTTTCCACTCCTCACTTAATCTGGAATCTCTACCTGATGTCCTCATATAAATATATTATGTCAGGAGCCATAACAGGACAAGCTGAATACTAGCAGGTGATCTTCCTGAGATGGTGTGCTTCAGATTATTATATAATCTGCTACAGATTCTCTCTTATTAGGCAAGGCTCTAAGAGAATTCCTTTTAGGAAAGATTCCTGCTATTAATATGCTTTTCTTGTTCTTATTAAACATAGATAACAATCTCTGAGCAATAGTTCACCTCTTGGGAACAGATCTCTGCGAATCTATGAAGATGTACTATCCTGTAGTGATGCTATATAGACAAGTAGATGACTTCTTAAGCCTTAACGATGATCCCATAAGAATTCCTAAAGTTATTTCTGTGTTTATTAAGCTCTTAGATAGTGGGACTGTTATTATGTCCTTTTCTGATAGTCAAAACTGCAATGAGAACTCTGTCAGTCCTCCGAGTATCATCAGTTAGTCGCCCTTAGATAGTAACCAGACTCTCTCCTGCTCAAAGCACATTCCAATAAGGTTGTAAAACAATTAACCAAAATCACCAAAAGGGAACTCACAGTCTATTGTACGTGCTAGGACAGAAGAGAAAATATTGCCTGTGTTTATCTGTACAAAACTTTACTAATTTCTTAGTTATAGTTTTAAACCTTCAGTGAACCTGTGGAGCTAGACAGTTGATAGATGTTTAGCTAGATGATTGCTCCTAATGGATATGAAAGTATAAACATTCTCTGTTGTAAACTTCTATTTCAAATTATGATTTGAATTTTGGTGTGAACTTGTGATGAACATTGTAACATGTGAT
>NW_021606586.1:0-3274 GCF_004785775.1 Grammomys surdaster | reverse complement strand
TCTCTCTGCCTTCCTGTCTTTTCCCCACCCTCTCCCATGTCTCTCTTTTAAAACAAAACAAAAAAGTATCAAAGACAACCAGATAGGTATTTGCTACTCAGTGTGCAGGTCTCTGGAAAGCAGGGGATCCTGTCCACAGGCCTGTTTTATTTGTGTTAAGGGAAGAGCCCTGGCCAGGGGAGAGGGGGCTGCATTTCATTTAAGAACTTCCAGCGACTGAAACATTCAAACATGAATTCCCAAATTTTTCTTTCTGGGCTTTGTCAGGGAAGAGGGAAAATGTCCTTCTAAGAAAGATTTGGAAGTTAGAGGGGTTTCCAGTGGCTTGAAGTCAGCAGTTCCCAGCTAAGATAATTTGAAACCAGTTTTATTTCTTTCCCTTCCTTCTGCTAGGTCAAATCAATATTAATTGTGCCTTATTTCACTTCCATAAACTTGAATTACTTTTTGGGAAAGCCCCTGTGTGAATTGAGAAGTCACTACAAGCAGCATAGAGCCTGAGGCTGATGTCATTCTGTGTGTAGCATGGAAGAGGAATGTACTCAGTGTTAACTGCCATGTGTTAGTTCACAAACATAGCTAGATGGTGACGGCCAAATGCATCCCCTGTGCTTTTTTCTTTTCCAAGAAAAATTGAAAAACCAACAACTCTTCCCCAACAGCTGCCTAATTTTAGGAGTCTGACCCTCACATGTCACTGGTGTGGGTGAGTGGATCCGAGGTATGAATGTCTGTGTGAGTGAGTCTGGATGTCTGTGAGAGCACCTTGGGAGAGACTCTTCCTGCGATGCTGTAAATACAAGTACCGTTTTAATAAAGCATGTACAACAAACCAAAAAAAAAAAAGAAAAGTTATTGTTTTGTGAAGTCAGCATATTTTATGTATTCTGAGCAAGTATTTGACCACTGAGCAACATGAGCTACAGAAGTCCAACCAACCCCCACCACCATTTTTCCAAATGCCAAAATCTGGCACTAACTTTCATCTCTTTTTACACCTACCTCAGGCATCATAGTTAATGAACCCAGAGATGGAATGTCCTGGCCTGTGCTTGTCGCTGCTTTGCTCTTTTTCTGCACACTATTGGTTGGGCTTGGAGTAAGAAAATGGTGTCAGTATCAAAAGGAAATGTGAGTATATCATGATATGGAGACACTGATCATTTTCCATCATAAAATATTTACTTGGTACAAAAACTACAGGGCCTTCCTCTCATAATTTAATGAGCAAGCCAGGCTTCTAGAATCTCAGAGAGAAAGTACAGTCTTCCCAAGATCATTCAGTGAGGACTCAGAGCACAGATCCTGACTCAGTCTCTCTCTCCCCACACCTGCTTGCTTCTCTAGAACAGCAGATGCTGTACACAAGTCAGTAGGCATGAAACAAGAACAGAGCTTCCCCTCGCCACAGAGCTGAAACTGATTGTTTTCTCTAAACTTCATTGTGTTTTCATTTTCATGCATTTTTAACCTGACTGGGATCAGCTGGGCCCGGATGCTTGAGTGTGAGATTGAATAAGAGACATAATTTTTAAGACGTTTGCAGCTGCTCTCCACTGAGGAGGTCTTCTCCTGCCTGTTTCCCTTTTTCCACAAGATGGGGAAAAGGGCCACTTTATCTTCCTAAATTCTCTATCCAGGGATCTGAAGAGCACGTAACAGTAGAGCTCCCTTTTCTGATTCAGCTATTGGGGATGAGCCTGAACTGGGCCATGATTCTCGGAGCCCACACAATACACAGTGCTCATCTCCTCATGTCTGCTATCTGATCTAACAACCATCATTGCACAACATCCTCTTACAGTGTATCCCTGAAAACTGTAACAGGCATCCTACCTACCACATGCTTCCCAGGAAAGCTATAAATATGACCCGATGTGTTTGAAGACGGGACAGTCATATTGTGAAGTCAAAGCCAACACTCCTGTTCTGTGACTATAAATATCAAGTATTTCTTGTTAATTAAAAACAAAATCAGCTGGCCAGTAGTGGCTCACACCTTTAATCTCAACACTGGGAAGGCAGAAGCAGGAGGATCTCTGTGAGTTCGAGGCCATCCTGGTCTACAGCATGAGTTCCAGGACAGCTAGCGCCAGACAGCGAAATCTTGTCTCAAAAAAAACCAAAACCCAATATTCTCTTTTTTATCCACAGACTGTACCTTGATCACTATATGATTGTAAAAAGTTTATATTTTTTTCCTAAAAAAAGTACAAGTTTCTTAGATTGAAATCCACCTTCTGAAATATTTCCAAGCTTTCCTTGAAGCATCCTCCAACAAGGTAACAAGAACTAGAGATTAGAGGAATGGAAGGATGGCCCAGTGCTTAGGGCATAGGAGCACTGGGTGTTCTTGCAGAGGACCTAAGTTCAGTTCCCAGCACAGTCTCCTGGAGTGGTTGCTCTATTACCTTTTCTAGTCTTTGAGGGTCCCTGCACTCCTACTTGGAATGCACATAAATAAAAATAAATCTCTTTAAAATTATGGATATTTATATTAAAATAAATGGGAGTGCAAAATAGTGAGTTTTTAATTATTCTCTTTAAATGTATTAGACAAGTACAAAATATTCTATCTATCTATTATCTATCTATCTATCTATCTATCTATCTATCTATTTATCATCTCCTACCCATACTCTTTGCCAAATCTCTTTCTAAATTGAGATGCTATCGATTGCCAGAGCATGAACATAAAAATCCTGGCAGATATGTCCCTATTTTCTGCTATCAAAATACTTGAACAGTGGCACAACAAAATCCCACACTGACCTGGATGTTTGGTGTACATGAGACAGTGGTACACCATGCTAACATGAAATAGAACTTTGCAAAAAGACATCTTCAAGAGTGCATTCTCCTGCCAATGAAGCCAGGAGTAGGAATACCTTGCCTCCTACTCATACCAGATCCTCAGTGTGTACATGAGTATATGCATAAAGTCTGAGGTAGAGTTAGCAAGGTTGCTATTTGAAAAAGTCCCTGAATTTTATGTTTCTGTCTCAGGAGAGATGTTATACCCATGTAAGAGTAAAACTCCTTCCATTAGGAGGCAGTTGCCATGGAGAATATGGGATCTGGTTATAAGTCTTCAGTTGCTGGCCTGGTTCTCTTTAGCAAGTGTCTTAAAACTTCAGTGCCTCAGTGCGATCTGTCAAACAGTGATTATAATAATTCTTAGGCACAAAATAAATAATGCCAAGATAGGATAAAAATCACTTTGAAACGTATAGTATATATATATATATATATATATATATATATATATATATAT
>NW_021606585.1:0-1034 GCF_004785775.1 Grammomys surdaster | reverse complement strand
TCCCACCCCCTGGGGCATCCAGCCTTCATGCAGTCAATGTTCTCTTCTTCCAGCTATGCCCAGCAGGGCCTTCCACTCTTACATATTCAACTGAAGCGCTGGATCCCTCCCTAAGTGCTCCCAGGCTGGTGGTTTAGACCCTGGGAGCTGTGGTTGGTTGGTATTGTTGCTCTCCTCATGGTGCCGCAAATCCTTTCAGCTCTCCTTCAGTCTTCACTCTAACTCCTCTATTGAGAATCCCATGATCAGTTCAATGGCTAGTTGTGAGCATCTGCCTCTGAGTATGTCAGACTCTTGAAGACCTCTGAGGAGATATCCATATCAGGCTCTTATCAGCTTGTACTTCCTGACTTCCACATCAGCATCTACCTTTGGTGATTGCACATGGGATAGATACTCAGGTGGAGTGGTCTTGAGACAGCCCCTCCTTCAGTTTCTGTCCCTCACTTTGTCTCCATATTTGCTCCCTTGAGTATTCTGTTGCTCCTTCTAAGAAGGACCAAATCACCCCCACTTGGTCTTCCTTTTTTATGAGCTTCATGTGGCCTGTGAGTTGCATCTTAGGCATTTCAAGGTTCTGGGCTAATACCAATAATCAGTGAGTGAATACCATGTGTGTTCTTTTGTGATTGGCTTACCTCACTCAGGATGATAATTTCTAGTTCCATCCATTTACCTAGGAACCTCTCGAATTCATTGTTTTTAATAGCTGAATAATACTCCATTGTGTAAATGTACCACATTTTTTGAATCCATTCCTCAGTTGAAGGACATCTGGGTTCTTTCCAGCTCCTAGCTATTATAAACAAGGCTGCTATGAACATAGTTGAGCATATGTCCTTGTTATATGTTCGAGCATCTTCTGGGTATATGCCTAGGAGTGGTATAGCTGGATCCTCAGGTAATGCTATGTCCAATTTTCTGAGGAACAGCCACACTGATTTCCAAAGTGGTTGCACCATCTTGCAGTCCCACCAACAATGGAGAAGTGTTCCTCTTTCTCCACACCCTCGCCAGCATCTACTATCACCTGA
>NW_021606584.1:0-1661 GCF_004785775.1 Grammomys surdaster | reverse complement strand
TTCTAATATCAAATAAAATCGACTTTCATCCAAAATTAATCAAAAAAGATAAGGAAGGACACTTCATACTCATCAAAGGAAAAATCTACCAAGGTGAACTCTCAATTCTGAACATCTATGCTCCAAATGCAAGGGCACCTACATACATAAAAGAAACTTTACTAAAGCTCAAAACACACATTACACCTCACACAATAATAGTGGGGGATTTCAACACCCCACTCCCAGCAATGGACAGATCATGGAAACAGAAACTAAACCGAGACACTTTGACATTAACAGAAGTTATTAACCAAGTGGATTTGAACAGATGTCTATAGAACATTTTATCCTAAAACAAAAGAATATACCTTTTTCTCAGCACCTCATGGTACCTTCTCCAAAATAGACCATATTATTGGTCACAAAACAACCCTCTACAGATACAAAAAGATTGAAATAATCCCTTGCATCTTATCAGATCACCACGGACTAAGACTGGTCTTTAATAATGACAAAACCAATGAAAAACCCACGTGCACATGGAAACTGAACAACTCTCTACTCAATGATGACTTGGTCAAGGAAAAAATAAAGAAAGAAATAAAAGACTTTTTATAATTCAATGAAAATGAGGACACATCATATCAAAACTTGTAGGACTCCATGAAGGCAGTGATAAGAGGAAAACTCATAGCTCTAAGTGCCTACAAAAAGAAACTGGAAAGAGCACACTCTAACAACTTGACTGCACAACTAAAATCTCTAGAACATAAAGAAGCAAATACACCCAGGAGGAGTAGAAGGCAGGAAATAATCAAACTTAGGGCTGAAATCAACCAAATAGAAACAGAAAGAACAATATAAAATATCAATAAAACCAGGAGCTGGTTCTTTGAGAAAATCAACAAGATAGATAAACTGTTAGCCAGATTAACCAGAGGGCACAGAGACAGTATCCAAATTAATAAAATCAGAACTGAATAGGGAGACATAACAACAGAAACTGAAGAAATTCAAAAAATCATCAGATCCTACTACAAAGGCCTATACTCAACAAAACTGGAAAACCTGGATGAAATGGACAATTTCCTAGACAGATACCAGGTACCGAAGTTAAACCCGGAGCAGATAAACCATCTAAATAGTCCCATAACCCCTCAGGAAATAGCAGCAGTCATTAAAAGTCTCCCCACTAAAAAAAGCCCAGGACCAGATGGTTTTAGTGCTGAATTCTATCAGACCTTCAAGGAAGACCTAATACCAATTCTCTTCAAACTATTCCACAAAATAGAGACAGAAGGAATACTACCCAATTCGTTCTATGAAGCTACAATTGCACTCATACCCAAACCCCACAAGGACCCGACAAAGAAAGAGAACTTCAGACCAATCTCTCTTATGAACATCGATGCAAAAATACTCAATAAAATTCTAGCAAACCGAATCCAAGAACACATCAAAACAATCATCCATCATGATCAAGTAGGTTTTATCCCAGGAATGCAGGGATGGTCCAATATTCGGAAATCCATCAATGTAATCCACTATATAAACAAACTTAAAGAAAAAAACCACATGATCATCTCACTAGATACTGAGAAAGCATTTGACAAAATTCAACATCCCTTCATGATGATAAAAGTCTTGGAAAGATCAGGAATTCAAGGCCCCTACCTAAA
>NW_021606583.1:0-5382 GCF_004785775.1 Grammomys surdaster | reverse complement strand
TCACATCTCTCCGATTATGCTAGCTTGGGTTGAGTTGGCAAAAAAAAAACTTGTTAGGAGCCGCGTCCGCCATCGGAAGATGGCGCCGGTTTCCTGCTTCCTGGTTCTTCTTGCGAGCCTTGCTTGAATGTGCGCCTGCGCAAGGCGCGAAAATCAGTATGCTAATTTGGCGACATCATAAGAGCCAATGAGTGTGCGGCACATCTCCTAAAGCGCTATATAAGCCACTAGCTTTTGGGGCTTGGGGTCCCTCGCCTCACTACCATCTAAGAGAGCTGTAACACTAAAAGAGCTGTAATAAAAATGCTGCCAGAAGAATCCTGAAGCGTGGCGTTCTCCTTTTCGGCGAGGCGGCGCCCCGCAACTGGTGCCGAAACCCAGGAACGAAGCCGAACGTCTCGGAGTTTTATCCAGTTTCGAGGGACCCTGTTGGCTCAACAGAGGATTCAGAACTGGCTGTGCGAGAGGTCTAGACGCTTTTCTGCAAGGTATGGTGGATCCTGTCTATTTTGCTATTGCTATCCCCGTTTGGGCCGTGGTAGTTCTTGTGCTCTGCTTCTGTCTTAACTACCATACACAAGGGAAGGAGTGTACTTGCCCTCCGTGTATTCAGGAGCTGTAAGTCACAGGTAGATAACTGTGCAAGTTCGTTCCCTCTAGCAGTATGGGTAACCACCAAATGAAGCCGCTTCTCGCAGCAATGCAGGCGTTGTTACGTGAGCGTGGTTTAAAGGTTCCCGAGAAAGTGTTGTGTAATTTTCTGTGAGATGTGGATAGAGTAGCTCCATGGTTTGTATCCACGGGGTCCTTGTCAAAGGGCTCCTGGGGCAAGCTCGGCGGACATTTGATTAATGAAAAGGAGAAGGGAAAGTTAAGACCAGGCACATGGCCGCTGTACAAAATGGTTAGAGCCTGTATAGAGGATGCAAAATGCCAAGATAAGGTAAGGGAGGGGCAAAGAGCTTTAGCAGAACACCAGGATAGCCTATCAGAAGCAGAAAAGGAAGAGAGCGCTAAGAATGGAACGAAGAGAAAGGAAAAGAAAAAAGAAGAAATTAAAAAAGAAGTAGCTACAAAAGTGGAACAGAAAGGGCCTAAGAAAAAGTTGTACCCAGTGTTAACTGAGTTTTGAAATCTAAGAATTAACGACTCCGCCTCTGAGGAGACGTCCTCGGGGGACGAAGAAGATACAGAGGATACCGACACCTCATCCTCTGATAGTGTGTTAGATCTTGAGGAACAGGCAGAGTTAGATAAAGAAGCAGCTCGTTATGAGTCTGAAAGATACGGGCTGGATTCGCCTTATGCACCGGGGTATGCCCCATCTGCCCCACCATTGGAGGAAGTAGTTAGAGTTAAAAAGAAAAAACCAAAAGAGAGACAGGAAAGACTGCCGTCCAATTCTCTTATTACAGCTAAGGAGAGAAAAAAGATAAGAGTAGCCTTTCCTGTATGGGAAGATGCTAACCAAACTAGGCAACATTCACAGCTAGATTTAAAACAATTAAAAGCGCTAGCCGAATCAGTACAGACTTATGGAATCAATGCCTCTTTTACTCAGGCATTAATAGAAAGACTTGTGGTCAGTGCCATGACACCAGATGACTGGTATAATACTGTTAAGGCTTGCCTGACTATGGGACAGTATCTAGATTGGAAATCTATTTTTCAAGAACTCTGTGCTTCACAGGCAAGACAAAATTTAGCTCAGGGGCATCCACAATGGAACTTTGATATGCTTACAGGACAGGGACAATGGGCTATCAATCAAACGGCCTACCCTGTAGAAGTATATGAGCAAATTAATAAGGCAGCTGTAAAAGCATGGAAAAGCCTACCTAACAAAGGACAGGTTTCAGGAAACTTGACAAAAATTATCCAAGGGAACACTGAGCCATTCTCAGACTATGTGGCTAGGATGATGGAGGCGGCAGGAAGGATTTTTGAAGATCCTGAGACGGCCATGCCTCTCATAGAACAACTAATTTTTGAACAGTGTACTAGAGAGTGCAGAAATGCTATTACACCTTGGAAAGGAAAAGGACTAAATGCATGGATGAAGGCTTGTAGAGAAATAGGAGGACCTCTATCTAATGCTGGATTGGCAGCTGCTGTTTTAGCGGCTCAGAGGACCTCTAATGTTAAATGTTTCAGGTGTGGAAAGCTGGGACACATACAAAGACAATGTAGAGCACTTGGCACTACTAATAACAATCGTCCAAAGGTGCCTGGAATGTGTCCTAGGTGTAATAAAGGAAAACATTGGGCAAATGAGTGTAGATCAGTTAAAGACGACAGAGGACGTGTAATTTCCCCTCTGCCAAAAAACGGGCAACGTGGCCCACGCCCTCAGGGCCCACAAATGTATGGGGCGATAGAGAACCTACAGAACAACCCTCAACAACATCAAAGGATAAGACAATCAGGAGAGCCACGTCAGGCTCGGCAGGACTGGATCTCTGTGCTACCGCCAGAGCAGTACTAACACCTACCATGGGGTGTCAGCCTATACCTTCTGATTTTTCAGGACCCTTACCTGAGAATACAGTAGGACTAGTGCTAGGAAGATCGTCTACGACTCTGAGAGGATTAACTGTTCACCCCGGAGTCATAGATCAAGATTATGAGGGACAAATAAAAATCATGTGCTCATCACCAAGGGGAATTAGCTCTATAGCTCCTGGTGATAGAATTGCACAGCTATTGGTCCTCCCTAGTTTACATTCATTCTTTCCTAGTAAAGGTTTAACTAGGGGCATGAAGGGATTTGGCTCCTCTGGAGGACAGAATGTATTTATTTCATTAGATTTAGATAAACGCCCCACCTTAGAGTTGAAAATTCAAGGAAGGTTTTTCACAGGCCTCCTAGACACAGGAGCAGATACTACCATTATCTCTACCAATTGGTGGCCAAAAAACTGGCCTGTTAATAGCTCTTCACAAACCTTACAAGGTCTTGGATATGAGTCTGCTCCTGATGTCAGTGCAAGAGTATTGCATTGGGAAGATTCCGAAGGCAGACGAGGGACAGTTGTTCCTTATGTCTTGCCACTTCCAGTTAATTTATGGGGAAGAGATATCCTTAAACAATTGGAATTTAGGCTCACTAATGATTATTCTACACAGAGTCAAAAAATGATGAAAGAAATGGGGTGTGTCCCTGGAAAAGGATTGGGGAAGGCCTTACAAGGCAGGACCAGCCCTGTTTCTATTACAGAAAAACAAGACAGGAAAGGGCTGGGTTTTTCCTAGGGGCCATTGAGGATGCATTGCCTATACCTTGGTTGTCAGAGGAACCTGTATGGGTTCCTCAATGGCCGTTAACCTCTGAAAAACTAGCAGCTGCAAAAGCTCTAGTTAAAGAGCAACTAAAACTAGGACATCTGGAGAGTTCTCAGTCACCATGGAATACACCTATATTTGTGATTAAGAAAAAATCAGGTAAATGGAGGTTATTACATGATCTTAGAGCTATTAATAATCAGATGCAATTATTAGGATCAATTCAAAAGGGTCTGCCATTGCTGACAGCCTTGCCTAGACATTGGGAGATTATAATAGTAGATATTAAAGATTGTTTTTTCTCTATACCTTTACATCCTAAGGACAAAATTAGATTTGCTTTCACTCTCCCAAGTATTAATCATGAGGAACCAGACCACCGATATCAATGGAGGGTCCTGCCACAAGGCATGGCCAATAGTCCCACTATGTGTCAAATATATGTCTCTTCTGCTATTGAACCAGTTAGAAAACAGTTTCCTAAGGTTAGAATTTGTCATTTTATGGATGATATACTCTTGTGTACCAATAACAAAGAAGTTTTACGCCAAGCGTTCTCTCTGTTACTTTCTACCTTAAAACAGAAAGGACTATCTATAGCGCCTGAAAAGGTTCAGGAAGGAGAGATAGGAAATTTCTTGGGAGCGATAATTACTCCTGAGTATATTAAACCACAGAAGGTTACTATTAGAAGAGATAAATTAAAAACGTTAAATGATCTTCAAAAGTTACTAGGGGATATCAATTGGATTCGTCCCTATTTGAAATTAACTACAACTGAACTTCAACCCTTATTTAAAATACTTGAGGGAGATTCTAACATTACTTCATTGAGAACTTTGACCCCTGAATCGTCTAAAGTATTGGATAAAATAGAGATGGCCATACAACATGCTCAACTAGATAGACTTAACCCCGAATTATCTTTCCAGTTATGTATTCTTCCCTCTCCTCAACAACCAACTGCAGTACTGTGGCAAGAGGGACCCTTGCTATGGATTCACCCACATAGCTCTCCTGGAAAGACTTTAGGCTATTATCCTACCTTAGTTGCAGAATTGGCTTTAAAGGGACTTCAACTGTCCGTGATGCATTTTGGACAATATCCTAATACAATTGTATGTCCTTATACTATGTATCAAATTCAAGTTTTATGTGCATCTCAAGATGCTTGGGCAATTTTAAAATGCTCATTCCCTGGAAATATTGATAATCATTATCCTAAACATCCCTTGTTACAATTTACTCTTTCTAACTCATTTATATTTCCCAAAGTTACTAAGACACATCCTATTCATCAAGCATTGGATATTTATACCAGTGACATTGAATGATATTAAATATAATAACTTGTTGGCAAATTATTCAGCCAAAAGGGCAGCAGTTTGTGTTTTGGCTCCCTTCTTTTTTATTTTAGCAGAATTTAAAAATAAAAGCAGCATATTAGATTTTGCGAATGTCACCTGCCATTTGACAGAATGCTGGAATGGGTCCGCATCTTTAGCACTGCTGGTGCGGGTTCCAACCTTTGTCCCTATACCGGTGGATGCCGATCCCGATAAATTTCCAATAATCTCTTTAATTAGAGAAAAGAGAGATTTTGGCATCACGGCGGCCATTGTGACGGCCGTTGCAATGTCGGCTGCTGCAGCGGTGACTGTGGGTATTGCCCTAGCCAATCAAGTTCAAGCAGCAGAAACAATAAATAATATAGTGAATGCCTCGGCAGATGCTATGGTAAAACAGCATAAAATGAATAGCCATTTGATTTCTGGGATACTGCTTGCTAATCAGCGAATAGATCTATTACAAAGCAAAATGGAAGAAATTGCTGATATTCTTCAAGTAAGCTGTGTAAGTCATACTAAACACATGTGTATCACACCCTTGAAATATAACAATGAGTCTTTTACAGAAAGTACTAAATTATCTAATTTTTTACAAGGAAATTGGTCACAACAGGCTGAGGAGCTACAAGAAGAACTCCTGCTCACGATTGCTGTTTTGAATGGGACCAGAATAAACCCGATTGATGTTGAAGACTTCACTTCCTGGCTCACGTCCGCCTTCTCCCTTTTTAAGGAGTGGGTGGGGGTAGGA
>NW_021606582.1:0-1477 GCF_004785775.1 Grammomys surdaster | reverse complement strand
TGTGGGACTACATAAGGGTATCCTGGGTCATGGTTGAGCAGGTACTTAGAACCCCGAGATTCTCTGTGGAATTCCTCATGAGAACCGGCAGGAGTTCGGTCCCTCCCATCACCTAAGATCCTGAAAAACAGTCACAGATCTCCATAGAGTCACCCAGGCGATAGGCCTCAGGCCTTAGAGATTTACATACTAATGAAGGCCAGAGGGCAGAGCAAATTAAACATTCCTCCCCCCAGATCCTCCCCTAATCCTCCCCCTTTCTCCCTCCCTATATAACTCGGGACGGCCCTGAGTTTTTGGGGGGTACGCCTAGATCCATCTATTATCCGTCATGTCAATAAACCTTTTTGGAACCAAGGACCTCCTCGTGTTACTGGGGCCTGCCGCCGCCGAGGCCCTCAGGCCGCTGGAACCGTAGGATCTCCCTCCCTGATGTGGGGACCCGCCACGGTGGCGGGCTTGCGCCGCTGTGGCGGCCTTTTTTTTAATTTTCCCCACAAGACTCTTGAAGACCTCTGAGGAGACATCCATATCAGGCTCTTATCAGCATGCACTTCCTGACTTCCACATCAGCATCTACCTTTGGTGACTGCACATGGGATGGATACTCAGGTGGAAAGGTCTTCAGACGGCCCCTCCTTCAGTTTTTGTCCCTCGCTTTGTCTCCATATTTGCTCCCTTGAGTATTTTGTTGCTCCTTCTAAGAAGGACCGAATCACCCCCACTTGGTCTTCCTTCTTTATGGACTTCATGTGGCCTGTGAGTTGCATCTTGGGCATTTTAAGGTTCTGGGCTAATATCCAATAATCAGTGAGTGAATACCATGTGTGTTCTTTTGTGATTGGCTTACCTCACTCAGTATGATAATTTCTAGTTCCATCCATTTACCTAGGAACCTCTCAAATTCATTGTTTTTAATAGCTGAGTAATACTCCATTGTGTAAATATACCACATTTTTTTAATCCATTCCTCAGTTGAAGGACATCTGGGTTCTTTCCAGCTCCTGGCTATTATAAATAAGGCTGCTATGAACATAGTTGAGCATATGTCCTTGTTATATGTTCGAGCATCTTCTGGGTATATGCCTAGGAGTGGTATAGCTGGATCCTCGGGTAATGCTATGTCCAATTTTCTGAGGAACCGCCAGACTGATTTCCAAAGTGGTTGCACCATCTTGCAGTCCCACCAACAATGGAGGAGTGTTCCTCTTTCTCCACACCCTCGCCAGCATCTACTATCACCTGAGTTTTTAATCTTAGCCATTCTGACTGGTGTGAGATGGAATCTCAGGGTTGTTTTGATTTGCATTTCCCTGACGACTAAGGATGCCGAGCATTTCTTTAGGTGCTTCTCGGCCATTCGAGTTTCTTCTGTTGAAAATTCTTTGTTAAGCTCTATACCCCATTTTTTAATAGGGTAATTTGGTTGCCTGGAGTCTAATTTCTTGAGTTCTTTGTATATATTGGATATTAGCCC
>NW_021606581.1:0-1165 GCF_004785775.1 Grammomys surdaster | reverse complement strand
TGAACCAAATGGACTTAACAGATATCTATAGAACATTTCACCCTAAAGCAAAAGAATATACCTTTTTCTCAGCACCTCATGGTGCTTTCTCCAAAATAGACCACATAACTGGGAACAAGACAGGCCTCAACAGATACAAAAAAATTGAAGTAGTCCCCTCCATCCTATCAGATCACCATGGTCTAAGGCTGGTCTTCAAAAATGACAAAGACAATGGAAAGCTCACATTCACATGGAAACTGAACAACACCCTACTCCTTGATAATCTGGTAAGGGAAGAAATAAAGTAAGAAACTAAAAACTTTTTAGAATCTAATGAAAATGATGACACATCATACCAAAACCTATGGGATACAATGAAAGCAGTACTAAGAGGAAAATTCATAGCTCTAAGTGCCTACAAAAAAGAAACTGAAGGGAGCATATACTAGCAGCTTGACAGCACACCTGAAAGACCTAGAACAAAAAGAAGCTAATATACCCAAGAGGAGTAGACAGCAGGAAATAATCAAACTCAGGGCTGAAATCAACCAAATAGAAACAAAAAGAACTACACAAAGACTCAATAAAACCAGGAGCTGGTTCTTTGAGAAAATCAACAAGATAGAAAACCCTTAGCTAGACTAATCAGAGGGCAGAGAGACAGTATCCAAATTAATAAAAATCAGAACTGAAAAGGATGACATAACAACAGAAACTGAGGAAATTCAAAAAATCATCAGATCTTACTACAAAAGCCTATACTCAACAATATTGGAAAATCTGGATGAAATGGACAATTTTCTAGACAAATACCAGTAACCAATGTTAAATCAGGAGCAGGCAAACCACCTAAACAGTCCCATAACCCCAAAAGAAATAGAAGCAGTCATTAAAAGTCTCCCCACAAAAAAAGAAGTCTTGGACCAGACAGTTTTTGCAGAACTCCATCAGACATTCAAGGAAGACCTAATACCAATTCTCTTCAAACTATTCCACAAAATAGAAACAGAAGGAACACTACCCAATTCATTCTATGAAGCCACAATTACGCTCATACCTAAACCACACAAAGACACAACAAAGAAAGAGAACTTCAGACCAATCTCCCTTATGAACATTGATGCAAAAAATACTCAAAAAAATTCTCACAAACTGAATCCAAGAACACATCAAAACAATTATC
>NW_021606580.1:0-1066 GCF_004785775.1 Grammomys surdaster | reverse complement strand
AGATAATAGTAAGTCAGAAATAAATGAACATGAATAATCAATATTCAACATTCGTGGATAATAGTAAATCAGAAACAAATGAACCTGATTAATCAATAGTCATCAGTTAGAGTTCATGGGAAAGCATAAATGAATAAAGCTGAAATATCAATAGTCATAAGTCATAGATAATAGTAAGTCAGAAATAAATGAACATGAGTAATCAATAATAACATTTCGTGGATCATATTAATTCAGAAATAAATGAACATGAACAACCAATAATCATATGTCATAGTTAATAGGAAATCAGAAATATATAAAGCTGAAATATCAATAGTAAACAGTCATATATAATAGTAAGTCAGAAATAAATGAACTTGAATAATCAATATTCAGCATTCGTGGATAATAGTAAATCAGAAATAAATGAAATTGATTAATCAATAGTCATCAGACATAGTTAATTGTAAACAAGAAATAAATAAAGCTGAAATATCAAAAGTCATCAGTCATAGAAAATAGTAAGTCAGAAATAAAGGAACATGAATAATCAATAATAACAATTCATGGATATTAGTAATTCAGAAATAAGTGAACATGAACAACAAATAGTCTTATGTCATAGTTAATAGGAAATCTGAAATATATAAAGCGGAAATATCAATAGTCATCAGTCATAGCTCATAGTAAGTCAGAAATAAATGAATATGAATAATCAATATTCAGCATTCGTGGATAATAGTCAATAGGAAATAAATGGACACGAATAATCAATAGCCATCAGTCAGAGTTCATAGTAATTCAGAAATATTTAAATGTTAAATATCATTGGCCATCAGTCTTAGATAATAGTAAGTCAGAAATAGATTAACATGAATAATCAACATTCAGCATTCGTGGATAATAGTAAATCAAAAACAAACAAACTGGATTAATCAATAGTCATCAGTCAGCGTTCATAGTAAATCTGAAATATATAAAGGTGAAATATCATTACTCATCAGTCATAGAAAATAGTAATTCAGAAATAAATGAACATGAATAATCAACATTCAGCATTCGTGGATAATAGTAAATCAGAAAA
>NW_021606579.1:0-1435 GCF_004785775.1 Grammomys surdaster | reverse complement strand
ACCCAGCAAAACTCTCAATCAATATAGATGGTGAAACCAAGATATTCTATGACAAAACCAAATTTGCACAATATCTTCCCACAAACCCAGCACTTCAAAGGATAATTGATGGAAAACGCCAACACAAGGAGGGAAACTACAACCTAGAAAAAGCAAGGAAGTAATCTTCCAACAACCCCAAAAGAAGATAACTATACAAACATAACTTTACCTCTAATAACAAAAATAACAGGAAGCCACAATCATTTTTCCTTAATATCTCTTAACATCAATGGTCTCAATTCCCCAATAAAAAGACGCAGACTAGCAGACTGGATACACAAACAAGACCCAGAATTTTGCTGCATACAAGAAACGCACCTCAGTGACAAAGACAGATACTACCTCAGAATAAAAGGGTGGAAAACAATTTCCAAGCCAATGGTCCCAAGAAACAAGCTGGAGTAGCCATTCTAATATCAAATAAAATCGACTTTCATCCAAAATTAATCAAAAAAGATAAGGAAAGACACTTCATACTCATCAAAGGAAAAATCTACCAAGGTGAACTCTCAATTCTGAACATCTATGCTCCAAATGCAAGGGCACCTACATACATAAAAGAAACTTTACTAAAGCTCAAAACACACATTACCCCTCACACAATAATACTGGGGGATTTCAACACCCCACTCTCAGCAATGGACAGATCATGGAAACAGACACTAAACCGAGACACTTTGACATTAACAGAAGTTATGAACCAAATGGACTTAACAGACATCTATAGAACATTTCATCCTAAAACAAAAGAATATACCTTTTTCTCAGCACCTCATGGTACCTTCTCCAAAACAGACCATATAATTGGTCACAAAGCAGGCCTCTACAGATACAAAAAGATTGAAATAATCCCTTGCATCTTATCAGATCACCACGGAATAAGACTGGTCTTTAATAATGACAAAACCAATGGAAAACCCATGTGCACATGGAAACTGAACAACTCTCTACTCAATGATTACTTGCTCAAGGAAGAAATAAAGAAAGAAATTAAAGACTTTTTAGAATTCAATGAAAATGAGGACACATCATACCAAAACTTGTGGGACTCCATGAAGGCAGTGCTAAGAGGAAAACTCATAGCTCTAAGTGCCTACAAAAAGAAACTGGAAAGAGCACACACTAACAAGTTGACTGCACAACTAAAAGCTCTAGAACAAAAAGAAGCAAATACACCCAGGAGGAGTAGAAGGCAGGAAATAATCAAACTCAGGGCTGAAATCAACCAAATAGAAACAGAAAGAACAATACAAAATATCAATAAAACCAGGAGTTGGTTCTTTGAGAAAATCAACAATATAGATAAAGCCTTAGCCAGATTAACCAGAGGGCACAGAGACAGTATCCAAATTAATAAAATCAGAACTGAAAAGGGAGACATAACAACAGAAAC
>NW_021606578.1:0-1310 GCF_004785775.1 Grammomys surdaster | reverse complement strand
GATTTAGGTGTTTTCAGCTGTGTTGTACTTGCCTTTAGCTCTGCAAGGAGGAATGTGCTGAATTGTGCTTATCTTTACATTAGGGTTGTTCAATAAGAACTATTGTGCTTTTCTGCAGGAATCTAGCAACTTACTTGGTCATTCCATATGAAACAATGAAAGTTCCATGGCTGGGTGTTACAAGTGTTTCTGCTGTAAACCAAGCACATTCCTAACTGAAATGTCACATGTAACATGACTTAGGTGTTTTCAGCTGTGTTGTACTTGCTTTTATCCCTGAAATTAAGAATGTGGTGCACTGTGCTTATCTTTACATTAGGGTTGTTCAATACATTCTAATGTCCTTTTCTGCTGGAATTTAGCAACCTACTTGGACATTCCATATGAAACCATGAAAGAAACATCGCTGGGTGGTACAAGTTTTTCTGCTGTAAACCAAACATACTTCCTAACTGAAATGTCACATGTAACATGATTTAGGTGTTTTCAGCTGTGTTGTACTTGCCTTTAGCTCTGCAAGTAACAATGTGCTGAAATGCCCTGATCTTTACATTTGTGTTGTTCAATAGGTTCTAATGTGCTTTTCTGCTGGAATCTAGCAACTTACTTGGACATTCCATTTGAAGCCATGTAAGATACATGGCCAGGTGGTACAAGTTTTTCTGCTGTAAACCAAACACTCTTCCTAACTGAAATGTCACATGTAACATGATTTGGTGTTTTCATCTGTGTTGTACTTGCCTTTAGCTTTGCAAGTAAGAATGTGCTGAATTGGTCTTTTCTTTAAATTAGGGTTGTTCAATACATTCAAATGTGCTTTTCTGCTGGAATCTCGCAACATACTTGGACATTCCATATGAAACCATGAAAGATACATGGCCGGGTGGTACAAGTGTTTCTGCTGTAAACCAAACACACTTCCTAACTGAAGTGTCACATGTAATATGATTTAGGTGTTTTCAGCTGTGTTGTACTTTCCTTTAGCTCTGCAAATAATAATGTGCTGAATTGCGCTTATCTTTACATTAGGGTTGTTCAATATGTTCTAATGTGCTTTTCTGCTGTAATCTAGCAACTTACTTGGACATTCCATATGAGAAAAGGAAAGATACATGGCCTGGAGTTACAAGTGTTTGTGCTGTAACTAAACACACTTCCTAACTGAAATGTCACATGTAACATGATTTAGGTGTTTTCAGCTGTGTTGTACTTGCCTTTAGCTCTGCAAGGAGGAATGTGCTGAATTGTGCTCATCTTTATATGAGGGTTGTTCAATATGTTCTAATGTGCTTTTCTGCAGGAATCTAGCA
>NW_021606577.1:0-1734 GCF_004785775.1 Grammomys surdaster | reverse complement strand
ATGGGACTATTTAGATGTTTTATCTGCTCCTGGTTTAACTTTGGTACCTGGTATCTGTCTAGGAAATTGTCCATTTCATCCAGGTTTTCCAGTTTTGTTGAGTATAGGCCTTTGTTGTAGGATCTGATGATTTTTTGAATTTCTTCAGTTTCTGTTGTTATGTCTCCCTTTTCAGTTCTGATTTTATTAATTTGGATACTGTCTCTGTGCCCTCTGGTTAATCTGGCTAACGGTTTATCTATCTTGTTGATTTTCTCAAAGAACCAGCTCCTGGTTTTATTGATATTTTGTATTGTTCTTTCTGTTTCTATTTGGTTGATTTCAGCCCTGAGTTTGACTATTTCCTGCCTTCTACTCCTCCTGGGTGTATTTGCTTCTTTTTGTTCTAGAGCTTTTAGTTTTGCAGTCATGTTGTTAGTGTGTGCTCTTTCCAGTTTCTTTTTGTAGGCACTTAGAGCTATGAGTTTTCCTCTTAGCACTGCCTTCATGGAGTCCCACAAGTTTTGGTATGATGTGTCCTCATTTTCATTGAAATCTAAAAAGTCTTTAATTTCTTTCTTTATTTCTTCCTTGACCAAGTCATCATTGAGTAGAGAGTTGTTCAGTTTCCATGTGCATGTGGGTTTTCCATTGGTTTTGTCATTATTAAAGACCAGTCTTAGTGCATGGTGATCTGATAAGATGCAAGGGATTATTTCAGTCTTTTTGTATCTGTAGAGGCCTGTTTTGTGACCAATTATAAGGTCTATTTCGGAGAAGGTACCATGAGGTGCTGAGAAAAAGGTATATTCTTTTGTTTTAGGATGAAATGTTCTATAGATGTCTGTTAAGTCCATTTGGTTCATAACTTCTGTTAATGTCAAAGTGTCTCGGTTTAGTTTCTGTTTCCATGATCTGTCCATTGCTGACAGTGGGGTGTTGAAATCCCCCACTATTATTGTATGAGGTGTAATGTGTGTTTTGAGCTTTAGTAAAGTTTCTTTTATGTATGTAGGTGCCCTTGCATTTGGAGCATAGATGTTCAGAATTGAGAGTTCACCTTGGTAGATTTTTCCTTTGATGAGTATGAAGTGTCCTTCCTTATCTTTTTTGATTAAATTTGGATGAAAGTCGATTTTATTTGATATTAGAATGGCTACTCCAGCTTGTTTCTTGGGACCATTGGCTTGGAAAATTGTTTTCCACCCTTTTATTCTGAGGTAGTGTCTGTCTTTGTCACTGAGGTGTGTTTCTTGTATGCAGCAAAATTCTGGGTCTTGTTTGTGTATCCAGTCTGATAGTCTGCGTCTTTTTATTGGGGAATTGAGACCATTGATGTTAAGAGATATTAAGGAAAAATGATTGTGGCTTCCTGTTATTTTTGTTATTAGAGGTAGAATTATGTTTGTATAGTTATCTTCTTTTGGGGTTGTTGGAAGATTACTTCCTTGCTTTTTCCAGGTTGTAGTTTCCCTCCTTGTGTTGGCGTTTTCCATCAATTATTCTTTGAAGTGCTGGGTTTGTTAGAAGATACTGTGCAAATTTGGTTTTGTCATGGAATATCTTGGTTTCACCATCTATAGTGATTGAGAGTTTTGCTGGGTATAGTAATCTGGGCTGGCAATTGTGTTCTCTTAGGGTCTGTATGATATCAGTCCAGGCTCTTCTGGCTTTTATGGTCTCTGGTGAGAAGTCTGGTGTAATTCTGATAGGTCTGCCTTTATATGTTACTTGACCTTTTTCCCTTACTGCTTT
>NW_021606576.1:0-3242 GCF_004785775.1 Grammomys surdaster | reverse complement strand
GGCTGGTGGTTAGGACTCTGGGAGCTGTGGTTGGTTGGTATTGTTGCTCTCCTCATGGTGCCACAAACCCTTTCAGCTCCTTCAGTCCTCACTCTAACTCCTCCATTGAGAACCTCATGATCAGTTCAATGGCTAGTTGTGAGCATCTACCTCTGAATATGTCAGACTCTTGAAGGCCTCTGAGGAGACATCCATATCAGGCCCTTATCGGCATGTACTTCCTGACTTCCACATCAGCATCTACCTTTGGTGACTGCATATGGGGTGGATACTCAGGTGGAAAGGTCTTCAAATGGCCCCTCCTTCAGTTTCTGTCCCTCACTTTGTCTCCATGTTTGCTCCCTTGAGTATTTTGTTGCTCCTTCTAAGAAGAATTGAATCACCCGCACTTGGTCTTCCTTTTTTTATGAGCTTCAAGTGGCCTGTGAGTTGCATCTTGGGCATTTCAAGGTTCTGGGCTAATATCCAATAATCAGTGAGTGAATAACATGTGTGTTCTTTTGTGATTGGCATACTTCACTCAGGATGATAATTTCTAGTTCCATCCATTTACCTAGGAACCTCTCAAATTCATTGTTTTTAATAGCTGAGTAATACTCCATTGTGTAAATATACCACATTTTTTGAATCCATTCCTCAGTTGAAGGACATCTGGGTTCTTTCCAGCTCCTGGCTATTATAAATAAGGCTGCTATGAACATAGTTGAGCATATGTCCTTGTTATATGTTTGAGCATCTTCTGGGTATATGCCTAGGAGTGGTATAGCTGGATCCTCGGGTAATGCTATGTCCAATTTTCTGAGGAACCGCCACACTGATTTCCAAAGTGGTTGCACCATCTTGCAGTCCCACCAACAATGGAGGAGTGTTCCTCTATCTCCACACCCTCGACAGCATCTACTATCACCTGAGTTCTTAGTCTTAGCCATTCTGACTGATGTGAGATGGAATCTCAGGGTTGTTTTGATTTGCATTTCCCTGATGACTAAGGACATTGAACATTTCTTTAGGTGCTTCTCGGCCATTCGAGTTTCTTCCGTTGAAAATTCTTTGTTAAGCTCTATACCCCATTTTTTAATAGGGTAATTTGGTTGTCTGGAGTCTAATTTCTTGAGTTCTTTGTATATATTGGATATTAGCCCTCTATCAGATGTAGGATTGGTAAAGATCTTTTCCCAATTTGTTGGTTGTCGTTTTGTCCTATTGACAGTGTCCTTTGCCTTACAGAAACTTTGCAATTTTATGAAGTCCCATTTGTCAATTCTTGATCTTAGAGCATATGCCATTGGTGTTCTGTTCAGGAACTTTCCCCCTGTGCCCAAGTATTCGAGGGTCTTCCCCACCTTCTCTTCTATTAGTTTCAGTGTATCTGGTTTTATGTGGAGGTCCTTTATCCACTTAGACTTGAGCTTTGTACAAGGAGATAAGAATGGATCAATTTTCATTCTTCTACATGTTGTCCTCCAGTTGAACCAGCACCATTTGTTGAAAATGCTGTCGTTTTTCCACTGGACAGTTTTAGCTCCTTTGTCAAAGATCAAGTGACCATAGGAGTGTGTGTTCATTTCTGGGTCTTCAATTCTATTCCATTGATCTTCCTGCCTGTCTCTGTACCAATACCAGGTAGTTTTTTATCACTATTGCTCTGTAGTACAGCTTGAGGTTAGGAATGGTGATTCCTCCAGAAGTTCTTTTATTGTTGAGAATAGTTTTCGCTATCCTGGGTTTTTTGTTATTCCATATGAATTTGAGAATTTCCTTTTCTAACTCTGTGAAGAACTGAGTTGGGATTTTAATGGGGATTGCATTGAATCTGTAGATTGCTTTTGGCAAGATGGCCATTTTTATTATATTAATCCTGCCAATCCATGAGCATGGGAGATCTTTCCATCTTCTGAGATCTTCTTCGATTTCTTTCTTCAGGGACTTGAAGTTCTTGTCATACAGGTCTTTCACTTGCTTGGTTAGATTCACACCAAGGTATTTCATATTATTTGCAACTATTGTGAAGGGTGTCATTTCCCTAATTTCTTTTTCAGTCTGCTTATCTTTCATGTAGAGGAAGGCTACTGATTTGTTTGAGTTGATTTTATAACCAGCCAATTTGCTGAAGTTGTTTATCAGGTTTAGGAGTTCTCTGGTGGAAGTTTGGGGGTCACTTAAGTATACTATCATATCACCTGCAAATAGCGATATTTTGACTTCTTCCTTTCCTATTTGTATCCCTTTGACTTCTTTTTGCTGTCTAATTGCTCTGGCTAGGACTTCCAGTACTATATTGAATAGGTAGGGGGAGAGTGGGCAGCCTTGTCTAATCCCTGATCTTAGTGGGATTGCTTCAAGTTTCTCTCCATTTAGCTTGATGTTGGCTACTGGTTTGCTGTAAATTGCTTTTACTATGTTTAGGTATGGGCCTTGAATTCCTGATCTTTCCAAGACTTTTATCATGAAGGGATGTTGAATTTTGTCAAATGCTTTCTCAGCGTCTAGTGAGATGATCTTGTGGTTTTTTTCTTTGAGTTTGTTTATATAGTGGATTACATTGATGGATTTCCGAATATTGAACCATCCCTGCATTCCTGGGATAAAACCTACTTGATCACGATGGATGATTGTTTTGATGTGGTCTTGGATTCGGTTTGCTAGAATTTTATTGAGTATTCTTGCATTGATGTTCATAAGGGAGATTGGTCTGAAGTTCTCTTTCTTTGTCGGGTCCTTGTGGGGTTTGGGTATGAGTGTAATTGTAGCTTCATAGAATGAATTGGGTAGTGTTCCTTCTGTTTCTATTTTGTGGAATAGTTTGAAGAGAATTGGTATTAGGTCTTCCTTGAAGGTTTGATAGAATTCTGCACTAAAACCATCAGGTCCTGGGCTTTTTTTAGTGGGGAGACTTTTAATGACTGCTGCTATTTCCTTAGGAATTATGGGACTATTCAGATGGTTTATCTGCTCCTGGTTTAACTTTGGTACCTGGTACCTGTCTAGGAAATTGTCCGTTTAATCGATGTTTTCCAGTTTTGTTGAGTATAGGCCTTTGTAGTAGGATCTGATGATTTTTTTTTAATTTCTTCCGTTTCTGTTGTTATGTCTCCCTTTTCAGTTCTGATTTTATTAATTTGGATACTGTCTCTGTGCCCTCTGGTTTATCTGGCTGATGGTTTATCTATCTTGTTGATTTTCTCAAAGAACCAGCTCCTGGTTTTATTGATATTTTGTATTGTTCTTTCTGTTTCTATTTG
>NW_021606575.1:0-1320 GCF_004785775.1 Grammomys surdaster | reverse complement strand
CTCTAAGCCTCGGTTACCACCTTCACCATGAGGTACGGAATACTTCTGCACAGGTCTGCTGTCAGGCTAAAATAAGTGGCTGTCAACCTTGGCTGCACCTTACAGTCACCCAGAGAGGCCCAACCATTCCTGACAAGGCTGCTTCTAGCTCTAGACCAGCCATGTGGCCCTCAACAATGGGACCCTAGCCAAGTTTCAGATCCAGTGGGTTTAGCTGAATATCATTTGTAAGCACACAGTAGCTACTAACAAATGTTCCCTCACCCTAGCTCTGGGAGAGCTCGTCCCTTGCATGTCCTGAGACCTTAGCCTATTATTATATAAAAATGAATGCAAAAGCTTTCCAAAAATCAAGTAATACATAACAACACAGGGCTAGGCAGAATATATGCAAAACATATGCAAATCACCTGCTGATTATGCAAATGACCTTGTGGCCCTCCTAACTATCTCATGGGCTTGCATAAGGCTCCAGGAAGGTTTTGCTTGACATAATTGCCTTAAATGATAGAAACATAGAAAGTTCTCGTCTCAACAGCAGATGTTCCTGAAACCAGGCAGCGCCTCTGAGTGGGAGGAAGACGGAACGGCCCAGCAGAGAAGAAATCGTGTTCATTTTGTTCTAATCAGGAAATGGATCATCTTTACGTGGGTTTTAATTACCTCGGAATTAGGTGTGACCTCTTCCTGCACCAAGAAACCTCTAAAGTTATCATTTTGTTTTGTTTCCCTGTTGATGATGATGATGATGATGATAATTTTAGATAAGTTTGTGTTATGTGCTCTAGCTGGAACTCTGTCTGAGACTGTGGTGTGCACCACCATGCCTGGGCAGGAGTAAATTATAAATGCTGACAACACAAGGCGTTTTTACCTTGCTTTTAATATGTTTTTGGAGGCATGTTAGAGACATTATTAAAGGAGCCTCAACAGCATCGTAAGAAACGTTACTGCTCTCATTTTTCAGAGAGACGGGAGCACACTCATGGGAATAGAACACTCATCCACAATCCTTGGATCAGCCGTGGCAGGGCTCACAGCTGGATCCACACCTGTGTTGGAAAAGAAGACTCAGTTACTCTTTGCATTCATTCATGGTGCAGGAGGAGCTGAGAGTTCTACATCTTCATCGGAAGGCTGCTGGCAGAATACTGGCTTCCAGGAAGCTGGGAGGGGTGTGAGCCGCTCAGTGAGCATTACTTTTTTTTTTTTTAATGGTGTTTAGATTTGTTTGCACGTTTGTTTGTGTGTGTGTGTGTGTGTGTGTGTGTGTGAGAGAGAGAGAGAGAGAGAGAGAGAGAGAGAGAGAGAGAGAGAGAG
>NW_021606574.1:0-3003 GCF_004785775.1 Grammomys surdaster | reverse complement strand
TTTGAACATGAAATGCTTTTTTATAGCATGTTTTACAAGGGAAGGGGGTAAGAGGGGCCAGGTGGTGGAAAAGTACAAAATCTTTTTGGCCTGTGCCTTGAAACATGTCATGGTCTATACGGTACACTGCCTTGAATTATGATCTACCTGCTGTTCTTCAGAAGATATGGTACACTGCTTGAGTTATGGTCTCCCTGCTATTCTTAAGATGATATGGTACACTTCTTTGAGTCTATCTGCAGTTGCTAAACAGGATCTTGCAGTTGCCAAGCTTCAGAGGACATTGTGCAGGTGGGGAAAGGTAGGGGGTGAGGGTAAGGGCGAGGGTCCTGGCTTCTGGCATCTCCCCCTTCTCTGTTTAGTTAGAGAAGGCATCTTATGATCAATCCCAACTATGTGAATTTTGAATTTGGATGTCTAATTATGGGGGGTCTTAGACAAGTTCACAACCCCAAAACACTGATGTGAGACGAGTCACATCGATGGTCGAAGGTTTTAGGCTGTCTACGATGGACAACGTCAAGGGATTCCGATGTGGGTGAAAGGAGGGTGAGAGCCCTGTCTTAGGCCATGTAGGCTGCACCCACTCCCAGCACCACGCACTCCTTTTCGGCTGCATTGGGTGGGCCCCTGGGAAGTGGACCTACAATAATCCCGTCATTGGGCTAACTCACAGCCATCCTAGTCCCTTGTAAATGTTCAAGTTACCAACCATATGTCAGTTTGGGGAGTAATATTGTCATAAAGGAAGGCTCCCCAATGTTAGCGGCCATATCAAGGGCGGCCTTGGTTTAGGAAAAAGCCAATTTTTGTTGTGGTGATCGAGAGGCCAAGCTCTCTAGCGAGAGAAACGAGGGCAAAGCCAGGCATACCAGGAACCCTTCTGGAGGGCGTGGAAGTCTAGTGGTCGACTGTAGGGGGAGGCAGGGGAGCTGGCAGCTGTGTCAGTCTCCTGCGGAGTCACTTCTGGATCCTCTTCAATCTTCAGCTGATGGTAATGAACTTCAACCATCTTCTTGATATCAGCATCAACCTGGTTCCGTGGATGACAGGTCGCGGGCGACGATCTCTGTCTCGCTCAATCTTGATGTCGTGCGCACATCCTCTCAATGAGGGTCCGTCCAGAGGGGTCTGTGCCTCGAGCCCCACGTCTGTGTGCCACTTGACCCTACCAGCAGGTCCTGGTTATTCGTGGGGGTGAGGAGGACTGCAACCTGCTATTCTTCAGAAGATATGGTACACTGCTTGAGTTATGGTCTCCCTGCTATTCTTCAGATGATATGGTACACTGCTTTGAGTCTATCTGCAGTTGCCAAGCAGGGTCTTGCAGTTGCCAAGCTTCAGGGAACCTTGTGCAGGTGGGAAAAGGTAGGGGGTGAGGGTAAGGGCGAGGATCCTGGCTTCTGGCCCATCTGGATTAGAACTTCCAATAGCAGGCATCACGGGTGATTCATTTTTACCTGGAAAGAAAAAAGAAGGGGATTCTCAGGGAGATTTCTCTTCCCTGGATGTAAATTGTTATTCATTGTATTTATGGTTGGGCCTGGCTTTGTGAGAGTATCTATTTTTTTCATTAATATTTGTGGTAGCCGGTTAGCTGTGCCTTTTGTGGTATTGGACAGGCATATCAGTCCTCGGCTCCATAAGGGAACTGGGTCTGGGGCATTCCCTTTACGGGTATGAGGGTCCTTCCCCATATCTGTGGTAAAGTTTTGTTGGTCTTGGTGGTGCCCGAGGTCACCAACATGGTCAGCAAGAGATTTGCCATGAGCTTTCACCTTTAGAGAGAGAAAAGTGAACAAGGCATGATGGAGAGTATTTCAGGGGACTTCTTCTGAGGGGGTACTGTTTCCCCTCTTTTGTTTTTAAAGCCAATTTTTCAGAGTTCTTGTAAAATCAGGGCAAAAGTGCCAACAGTTGCTCCTTCTACACTCAGAGAGTCATGAAGACCTTATTTAAGGATATATAAATCTATATTAATAATCTTTTGTCAAAGGACTTTTATAGCACCACTGACAATTAATCAGACTATATGATATATTTATTAGAAATAGCTTTTTCTACTTTTTGTGAGATTACCTCTCTTCTGTCAATTAACTGTTGAGGAAGTTAGGGTTTACCTCTCTCTTGAGAATATTGAACAGAGATTTAAGTTCTTTTGTGGAGAGCTTAAAATAGGATCTTAGCCAATTTGCAACTCCTAGAAACTTTTGAAATTAATTTAAAATAAGTAAACTCCCTTTTTTTTAAAAAATCCTTTATCTGTGTGGGATTTTTATTGGATATTATATGTACTTACCTTTCAATGTTATCTCCTTTCTCATTCTCCCCCAAGATCCCTTATCCCATACCCACTCCTCCTAATTTTTGTGATGGTGTGCTCCAAACATCCTCCCAGTCCCATCTCCCTGCTCTTGAATTCCCACACAGTAGGGGATCCAAACTTTCTGCGACCTTGGCCCTCGATTTCACTGAAGTCTAACAAGGTCACCCTCAATTCCCTATACAGGTGCGTGAGTCCCTCCCTTTGTGCTCTCTGGTTTAGACTTTGGGAGTTCTGGTTGAAATTTTTGATACTCCTTCTAGAAAGGACCAACGCATTCATACTTTGGTCTTCCTTCTTCTATGTGAGTTTTATGTGGTCTATATGTAGATTCTTAGACATTGTGAGCTTTTGGGCTAATATCCACTTATCAGTGAGTGCATACCATGTATGTTCTTTTGAGATTGGGTCATCTCGCTCAAGATGATATTTTCCAACTCCATCCATTTGCCTAGGAATTTTGTGAACTGATTTTTCTTAATAGCTGAGTAGTACTCCATTGTATAAATGTACCACATTTTCTGCATCCATTCTTCTGTCGAAGGGCATCTGGGTTCTTTCCAGCTTCTGGCTATTATAAATAAGGCTGCTATGAACATGGTGGAGCATGTGTCCCTGTTGTATGGTAAAATTTCTTTTGGGTATATGCCCAGGAGTGGTATAGCTGGGTCCCCAGGTAA
>NW_021606573.1:0-1443 GCF_004785775.1 Grammomys surdaster | reverse complement strand
GATTGTTAGGCCAGGCCATATGCCCATATAATGGCTCCAGTGGAAGATCATTCTGGGAGCCAGTCCTTGTTGTGGATTGCCCTGGTGTATTTTGATGCTAATTCTGCTTCCTCAAGAGAGGCTGCCCTAACAAGGAGTGAATCAAGTACCCTGGTGATTTCATGTGAACCTTCTCCCCATTTTATTGGTCAAATGTGGTCAGGAGCCATAATGAGATAACCTAATAATTAGCAGGTAATCAATCATCCTGAAAAGGCCTGCCTTGGATTATACTTACTCACCAAGGCTGTAAGGGATTCATTTTTAGGAAAGATTTCTGCTATTAATATGCTTTTCCTATTATTACTAAACATATGTAACAATCACTACACAATAGCACACCCCTTTGGAGCAGATCTCTGCAGATCCACGAAGATGTACTGTCTTGTGATGATGCTACATAAACAAACAGATGACTTCCTAAGTCTTAATGATGATCCATAAGAATTCCTAAAATTATATCAATGATTAGGAAGCTCTTTTATAGTTGCGCTGCTATTAGGTCTTTTCTGAGAGTCAAAAACGGCAATGAGACCTCTTCCAGTCTCCCAAGTTTCACCAGTTAATTGCTCTAAGATAGTAAGTAACCAGACTTTCTCCTACTCAGAGTACATTCTAAGAGGTTGAAAAACAATTAACCAAAGGTCATTAAGAGGGAACTAATGGTTTATTATAGGTGCTAGGACAGAAGGTAAAATATTGCCTGGGTTTATTTACACAAAACATTACTAATAACTTAGTTAGGGCTTTAAACCTTCAGTAAACCTGTGGAGCTAGACAGGTGATGGATATTTAGCCAGAGAATTACTCTTAGTGGATATACATATAAACATTCTGTGTTGTAAACTTCTATTTCAATTTTTTTTTTTTTGGTTTTTCGAGACAGGGTTTCTCTGTGTAGCCCTGGCTGTCCTGGAACTCACTCTGTAGGCTGGCCTCGAACTCAGAAATCCACCTGCCTCTGCCTCCCAAGTGCTGGGATTAAAGGCGTGTGCCACCACCGCCCGGCCTTCTATTTCAATTTATGATTTGATTTTTCGTCTGAACTTGTGATGAACTTTGTAGCATGTGATCATGTATTCTGAAAGATGTATAAGTACTGACAACAAAGAGATGACAAGCAGATAGAATAGAGAGATAGAATAGAATTTATTTCCCTTTACACAGATAGAATAGAATGTTTCCCTTTCTTGCTTAGGCTCTTTCTGCTTTTCCCCTTAGATAGCTTTCATAGGAAACTTTTAACAACTTAATAATAAACGCTATAAGCACTTCTCTAAATATCTTTTCTTCCTGAGACCTCTAGACTAGCAGGTGTAATTTAGAGCCCAGCAGTCCCTGCTGAGATAGGGCAAAAGCTATTTACTTACTCATTTTCTGTTTTTAGGATGAGGTGCTAAGTGA
>NW_021606572.1:0-1974 GCF_004785775.1 Grammomys surdaster | reverse complement strand
TTTAATTTTCTTTTTTTTTTTATTTCTTTTTTTGAACATGAAATGCTTTTTTATAGCATGTTTTACAAGGGGAGGGGGTAAGAGGGTCCAGGTGGTGGAAAAGTACAAAATCTTCTTGGCCTATGCCTTGAAACATGTCATGGTCTATATGGTACACTGCCTTGAATTATGATCTACCTGCAGTTCTTCATAAGATATGGTACACTGCTTGAGTTATGGTCTCCCTGCTATTCTTAAGAAGACATGGTACTCTGCTTTGAGTCTATCTGCAGTTGCTAAGCAGGATCTTGCAGTTGCCAAGCTTCAGAGGACATTGTGCAGGTGGGGAAAGGTAGGGGGTAAGGGTAAGGGCGAGGGTCCTGGCTTCTGGCATCTCCCCCTTCTCTGTTTAGTTAGAGAAGGCGTCTTATGTTCAATCCCAACTATGTGAGTTTTGAATTTGGATGTCTAATTATGGGGGGTCTTAGACAAGTTCACAACCCCAAAACACTGATGTGAGACGAGTCACATCGATGGTCAAAGGCTTTAGGCTGTCGACGATGGGCAACGTCAAGGGACTCTGATGTGGGTGAAAGGAGGGTGATAGCCCTGTCTTAGGCCATGTAGGCTGCACCCACTCCCAGCACCACGCACTCCTTTTCGGCTGCATTGGGTGGGCCCCTGGGAAGTGGACCTACAATAATCCCGTCTTTGGGCTAACTCACAGCCATCCTAGTCTCTTGTAATTGTTCAAGTTACCAACCATTTGTCAGTTTGGGGTGTAATATTGTCATAAAGGAAGGCTCCCCAATGTTAGCGGCCATATCAAGGGTGGCCTTGGTTTAGGAAAAAGTCAATTTTTGTTGTGGTGATCAAGAGGCCAAGCTCTCTAGAGAGAGAAATGAGGGCAAAGCCAGGCATACCAGGAACCCTTCTGGAGGGCGTGGAAGTCTAGGGGTCGACCGTAGGGGGAGGCAGGGGAGCTGACAGCTGTGTCAGTCTCCTGCGGAGTCACTTCTGGATCCTCTGCAATTTTCAGCTGATGGTAATGAACTTCAACTGCCTTCTTGATGGCAGCATCAACCTGGTTCCGTGGACGACAGGTCACGGGCGATGATCTCTGTCTTGCTCAATCTTGATTTCGTGCGCACATCCTCTCAATGAGGGTCCCTCCGGATGGGTCCGTGCCTCGAGCCCCACGTCTGGGTGCCACTTGACCCGACCGGCGGGTCCTGGTTATTCGTGGGGGCGAGGAGGACTGCAACCTGCTATTCTTCAGAAGATATGGTACACTGCTTGAGTTATGGTCTCCCTGCTATTCTTCAGATGATATGGTACACTGCTTTGAGTCTATCTGCAGTTGCCAAGCAGGATCTTGCAGTTGCCCAGCTTCAGGGGACCTTGTGCAGGTGGGAAAAGGTAGGGGGTGAGGGTAAGGGCGAGGCTCCTGGCTTCTGGTCCATCTGGGTTAGAACTTCTAATAGCAGGCATCACGGGTGATTCAATTTTACCTGGAAAGAAAAAAGAAGGGGATTCTCAGGGAGATTTCTCTTCCCTGGATGTAAATTGTTATTCATCGTATTTATGATTGGGCCTGGCTTTGTGAGGGTATCTATTTTTTTCATTAATATTTGTGGTAGCCGGTTAGCTGTGCCTTCTGTGGTATTGGACAGGCATATCAGTCCTCGGCTCCATAAGGGAACTGGGACTGGGGCATTCCCTTTATGGGTATGAGGGTCCTTCCCCATATCTGTGGCAAAGTTTTGTTGGTCTTGGTGGTGCCCGAGGTCACCAACATGGTCAGCAAGAGATTTGCCATGAGCTTTCAGCTTTAGAGAGAGAAAAGTGAACAAGGCATGATGGAGAGTATTTCAGGGGGACTCCTTCTGAGGGGGTACCGTTCCCCCTCTTTTGTTTTTAAAGCCAATTTTTCAGAGTTCTTGTAAAATCAGGGCAGAAGCGCCAACAGTTGCTCCTTCCACACTCAGAGAGTCA
>NW_021606571.1:0-1445 GCF_004785775.1 Grammomys surdaster | reverse complement strand
ATTTACTATTATCCAAGAATGGTGAATATTGATTTTTCCTGTTCATTGCTTTCTGATTTACTATTATCAATGCATGATGACTATTGATACTTCAGCTTTATTTATTTCTGATTTCCCATGAACTATGACTGATGACTATTGATTAATCATGTTTTTTATTTCTGATTTACTATTATCCACGAATGGAGAATATTGATTATGCATGTTCATTTATTTATGACTTACTATTGGCTATGATTGATGACTATTGATACTTCAGTTTTACTTATTTATGATATCACATGTACTTTGACTGATTACCATTGATTATTCATGTTCATTTATGTCTGGCTTTCTATTATCCACAAATGTTAAATATTGATCATTGATTTATTTCTGTTTTACTATTATTAATGATTGGTCAATATTGATTATTCCTGTTCATTTATTTCTAACTTACTACTATCTATGACTGATGACTGCTGATATTTCAGCTTTATTTTTTTCTGTTTTACGATATTCTATGACTGATGACTATTGATTATTCATGTTAAATTATATCTGATTTACTATTATCCACGAAAGGTGAATATTGATTATTATTGTTTATTTATTTCTAACTTACTATTTTCTATGGCTGATGACTATTGATACTTCAGCTTTATTCATTTCTGACTTCCCATGAACTATGACAGATGTCTAATGATTATTCATGTTCATTTACTTCTGATTTACTATTATCCACGAATGGTGACTACTGATTATTTATGTTTATTTATTTCAGACTTACTTTAATATATGACTGATGTTCATTTATTTTGACTTACTATTATCTATGACTGATGACTATTGATATTTCTGGTTTATTTATTTCTGATTTCCTATTAAGTATGACTGATGACTTTTCGTTATTCACGTTCCTTTATTTCTGACTTTATTATTATCCACGAATCGTGAATATTGATTATTCTGTTCATTTATTTCTGACTTACTTTTATTTTAGACTCATGACTTTTGATACTTCAGCTTTGCTTATTTCTGATTCCCATGAACTATGACTGATGACTATTGATTATTCAAGTTCATTTATTTCTGATTTATTATTATCCATCAATGATCAATATTGATTATTCATGTTCATTTTTTTCAGATTTACCATTATCCATGAATGGTGAATATTGATTATTCATGTTCATTTATTTCTGACTTACTATTATCTATGACTGAAGACTATTGATATATTAGCTTCATTTTTTTCTGGTTTACAATTAACAATGACTGATGACTATTGATTATTCATGTTCAATTATATCTGATTTACTATTATCCACGATTGTAAATATTGATTATTCCTGTTCATTTATTTCTGACTTAATACTATATATGACTGATGAATATTGATAAATCAGCTTTATTTCATTCTGATTTCCTATTAATTATGACTGATGACTATTGATTATTCATGT
>NW_021606570.1:0-2899 GCF_004785775.1 Grammomys surdaster | reverse complement strand
ATGATCATCTCACTAGATGCTGAGAAAGCATTTGACAAAATTCAACATCCCTTCATGATAAAAGTCTTGGAAAGATCAGGAATTCAAGGCCCCTACCTAAACATAGTAAAAGCAATTTACAGCAAACCAATAGCCAATATCAAGCTAAATGGAGAGAAACTTGAAGCAATCCCACTAAGATCAAGGACTAGACAAGGCTGCCCACTCTCCCTCTACCTATTCAATATAGTACTGGAAGTCCTAGCCAGAGCAATTAGACAACAAAAAGAAGTCAAAGGGATACAAATAGGAAAGGAAGAAGTCAAAATCTAACTATTTGCAGATGATATGGTAGTATACTTAAGTGACCCCCAAACTTCCACCAGAGAACTCCTAAACCTGATAAACAACTTCAGCAAAGTGGCTGGTTATAAAATCAACTCAAACAAATCAGTAGCCTTCCTCTACATGAAAGATAAACAGACTGAAAAAGAAATTAGGGAAATGACACCTTTCACAATAGTTGCAAATAATATAAAATACCTTGGTGTGAATCTAACCAAGCAAGTGAAAGACCGGTACAACAAGAACTTCAAGTCCCTGAAGAAAGAAATCGAAGAAGATCTCAGAAGATGGAAAGATCTCCCATGCTCATGGATTGGAAAGATTAATATAATAAAAATGGTCATCGTGCCAAAAGCAATCTACAGATTCAATGCAATCCCCATTAAAATCCCAACTCAATTCTTCACAGAGTTAGAAAAGGAAATTCTCAAATTCATATGGAATAACCAAAAACCCAGGTTAGCGAAAACTATTCTCAACAATAAAAGAACTTCTGGAGGAATCACCATCCCTGACCTCAAGCTGTACTACAGAGCAATAGTGATAAAAACTACCAGGTATTGGTACAGAGACAGGCATGAAGATCAATGGAATAGAATTGAAGACCTAGAAATGAACCCACACTCCTATGGTCACTTGATCTTTGACAAAGGAGCTAAAACTGTCCAGTGGAAAAAGGATAGCATTTTCAATAAATGGTGCTGGTTCAACTAGAGGTCAGCAGTAAAGGAATGCAAATTGATCATTCTTATCTCCTTGTACAGAAGCTCATGTCCAAGTAGATTAAAGACATTCACACAAAACCAGATATACTGAAACTAATAGAAGAGAAGATGGGGAAGAGCCTCGAATACTTGGGCACAGGGGAAAAGTTCCTGAACAGAACTCCAATGGCATATGCTCTAAGATCAAAAATTGACAAATGGGACTTCATAAAATTGCAAAGTTTCTGTAAGGCAAAGGACACTGTCAATAGGACAAAACGACAACCAACAAATTGGAAAAGATCTTTACCAATCCTTCATCTGATAGAGGGCTAATATCCAATATATACAAAGAACTCAAAAAATTAGACTCGAGACAACCAAATAACCCTATTAAAAAATGTGGTATAGAGCTTAACAAAGAATTTTCAACTGAGGAAACTCAAATGGCCGAGAAGCACCTAAAGAAATGTTCAGTGTCTTTAGTCATCAGGGAAATGCAAATCAAAATAACCCTGAGATTCCATCTTACACCAGTCAGAATGGCTAAGATTAAAAACTCAGGTGATAGTAGATGATGGCGAGGGTGTGGAGAAAGAGGAACACTCCTCCATTGTTGGTGGGACTGCAAGATGGTGCAACCACTTTGGAAATCAGTGTGGTGGTTCCTCAGAAAATTGGACATAGCATTACCTGAGGATCCAGCTATACCACTCCTAGGCATATACCCAGAAGATGCTGGAACATATAACAAGGACATGTGCTCAACTATGTTCATAGCAGCCTTATTTATAATAGCCAGGAGCTGGAAAGAACCCAGATGTCCTTCAACTGAGGAATCGACTCAAAAAATGTGGTATATTTACACAATGGAGTATTACTCAGCTATTAAAAACAATGAATTCGAGAGTTTCCTAGGTAAATGGACAGAACTAGAAATCATCATCCTGAGTGAAGTAAGCCAATCACAAAAGAACACACATGGTATTCACTCACTGATTATCGGATATTAGTCCAGAACCTTGAAATGCCCAAGATGCAACTCACAGGCCACATGAAGCTCATAAAAAAGGAAGACCAAGTGGGGGTGATTCAGTTCTTCTTAGAAGGAGCAACAAAATACTCAAGGGAGGAAATATGGAGACAAAGTGAGGGACAGAAACTGAAGGAGGGGCCATTTGAAGACCTTTCCACCTGAGTATCCATCTCATGTGCAGTCACCAAAGGTAGATGCTGATGTGGAAGTCAGGAAGTGCATGCTGATAAGAGCCTGATATGGATGTCTCCTCAGAGGCCTTCAAGAGTCTGACATATTCAGAGGCAGATGCTCACAACTAGCCATTGAACTGATCATGGGGTTCTCAATGGAGGAGTTAGAGTGAGGACTGAAGGAGTTGAAAGGGTTTGTGGCACCATGAGGAGAGCAACAATACCAACCAACCACAGCTCCCAGGGTCTAAACCACCAGCCTGGGAGCACTTAGGGAGGGGTTCAGGGCTTCAGCTGAATACGTAAGAGTGGAGGGCCCTGTTGGTCATAGGTGGAAGATGAGATCCTTGACCTCATGAAGGCTGGATGCCCCAGGGGGTAGGAATTTTGAGGGTGGGGAAGTGGGAGTAGGGAGGTAGGTAGGGGTTACATCCACAGAGAAGAAGGAGGGGTAAGGGGATAGAGGGTTTCCGGGTAGGTGGGGGATGGGGTAAGGGGACAACATATGAAATGTAAATAAAATATCCAATAAAAAAAAAAGAAAGAAGTTTGTAAAAAAAAAAAAAAGACCAGGGTTGCATGGGGGTTGTATTTCTATGGATGGAAATGAACACTGTATTCATAAAGAGGGCCAAGGTGAATCAGAGGATTCTGATTGTAGG
>NW_021606569.1:0-3613 GCF_004785775.1 Grammomys surdaster | reverse complement strand
GGGGTGTTCAGGGCTTGCTATATTGGGAGAACTGGGCACTGATGATGCCAAGAAACTTTGGTTTCTGTTGCTTATGTTCTTGCGCTTGCCTTTCGCCATCTGGGTAACTCTAGTAGTACCTGCCCTCTCTGTGTAAGATTGGAATCTGTATTTCCAGTTATCTTGCTTATTGCAGAGCTCCTCGGAGTCCAGAGGTCTCTGTGGTCTTATGCCCCTAATCTCCCGGGTGGAAGAACTCCTGGGACTCAGGCCACCTCTTGGATCTGGTAATCCTTCTGTTCTGAGTGCAGTGGCTCCTCGGCTGCTCTGAGTGCAGTGGGTTCTCGATGACTCAGGATTCAGTTTCAGCTGCTCTGAGTGCAGTGGCTCCAGCTGCTCTGAGTGCAGTGGGTCCCTGATGACTCAGAATTCAGTTTCAGCTGCTCTGAGTGTAGTGGCTCCAGCTGCTCTGAGTGCTGTGGCTCCTGGATGACTCAGGATTCAGTTTCTCCACAGGACAGGAGCAGACCGACTCTGTGTCTGCTCCAGTCCAAGGGACCAGGCAGGGGCCGAAGGGAAGTGGAATTCCGGAGGGGCGGGGTTTGGGTAGCTGCTGTGCCCAGGATGTCCCTGGCTCCCAGATGTATTTCTGGGGTTTAGGGAGTGAGATGGAGTTCTTACCAGCTGCTCTGAGTGCAGTGGCTCCTGGATGACTCAGGATTCAGTTTCTCCACAGGACAGGTGCAGACCGACTCTGTGTCTGCTCCAGTCCCAGGGACCAGGCAGGGGCCGAAGGCAAGAATATATATTTTAAAAGAGCACTTTTCTGCAAATGCTATTGTCAGACAATACTTGACAATGATGAAAAATTGTTGTTTAAGCTTCCTCATCTTCCAGGACGAACAAAAAAGTACTTTTGTGATCATGTATGCATGTTGTTATCATGCATAAATGAAAAACTGCATCATAATGAAGGAAAACAGCCAGGACATTGAATACTCTGCTCCTCTTGGGAAAATGAATAAAACAAGCCAATCATGCTTTGCTTAATGGTAACTTTTAATTCTTGCAGAGGAAACTTGAGATTATAACAGAATATCAATATAGCCTCTAAAAGATGATAAAAGTCCAGAAATGAATCAGTAGAGATGGAAGATTCATGGAGAAATATTAGTCTTTTTTAATTTCACTATCAGTGAAGTAGATGCAACGGAACTGGATGTAGCACACATGGCAGAGAGATAAAGCATGGATGGTGCATAGGTAATAATGGAAAATAACGGACGGTGAGAAAGGGCTACAAGCATTTTGCCTTATATTAACTTGCTCTGAACATTTGGACCAGACACTGAGCCACTGACTTATTTCTGAAGTGTAGTTGTTTGGGCTTCCCAATAACAGGATAGGCCATCACTGACCTTTGCTTCAAATTCACAATGAAATTCAAAAGCACATATCAGAACATCCCCTACTGTTCTGAGAGGTCTATGCCCTGCATTCACCACTTGCCTTCTTTTACAGAAGGGGTTGGGGTGTGTGTGGGACATATCCAAAGGTCTGTCACTAGATCATGCTTTCCTTCAAGGGGACAATGTATCAGTTACTTTTCATTTGATGTAATAAAGTTCTTGACAGAAGGAACATAAAAGAGGGGGAATTTATTTTGGCTCAGGGTTTAAAAACCCATCATGGCAGAAAGGTATGGCAGAGGGCGTGTGAGGCAGTTAGTCATCTTGTGCTTAATGTTAGAAAGCAGAGAGATGGAAGATAGGGTTTTGTTTGCTTTTCCCTTGGAAACACAGTCCAAGGAATGGTGTCAAACATATTCAAGGCAGGTCTTCCTGTGTCAGTTAAATCTCTCTCCAGGCCCCGTCACATACATGCCCAGATGTGTGTCTCCCAGGTGACTTCAAATCCAGTCAAATTGACAGTGAAGATTAAGTGTCACAGATTGACAGTGAAGATTAAGTGTCACAGATACCTATTTAGTCATAACCCACCATCTCCAGATTCTTTTATAGTTTCTAGATTTTACCACAGACTGATCTGGGATCAGTTCTGAGGTTTTCTTCCTTCCTGAACTTTCCACAGTGCTCTCAAAAGCATCTACATTTCTAGTACATATTTTCCTGACATCATATCCTATGTATTGCTACCGCACAGAGACCTACACACAGACCTTAATTTAAATCCGCTTGTGACAGGGCTTAGCTTTCCACAACTCCCTATGTTTTTACCATATAATAAACCTATTAGCCACAAAACAACCTAGTTAATACTGGATAAATACTTGGGGCTTTTGCTTCACAAAATATACACTTAAAAATAGCAATGTAGATTTCATTGAAAACACAGTAGAAACATTTGCCTCTTACAAGTGCCTACATTAACTGCTTTTACTTCAAGAATAATTATTCTCTAATGGTTCATGTTACTGTACAGAGTTTTTTCAAGGCAAACTCACAAGGGATTTGGAACACTTGAGAGACACTGAACTGTGATAATAGCAAATTATACTACACACAAAAAAACCCCTCAAAGAACAAAGTTTTGTGCATGTGTAAAAGATTTTTTTTTCTGTTTAGAAGAAAAAAATCAATGTTTATAGCTATATTATATTCTAGCCACACAGTTGAGTTCCATATATCAGTTTCAAAATTATAGTAATTTAGAGTTCTGAATTTTTGTTCCAAATCTTTATCCAAATCTCCTGGTTTAGAAAGACTTAAGCATCTTTCTAGCAATGTTTTTAAGGACATTGAAGCCTAATGTCCTCAGAGGTCGCATCAAATAAAGGATTTCTTTCTTATTCCAGAAGTCCAGGTCACACGTTAAATTCAATTATAATCACCAGAGTGGAATCTAAGCTTAAGGAGTAGCTACCTTTTGGAATCACCTGGGGGACCTTTTGAAATCATTGTGTCGAGATCTCCATTAAATCAAGACTTTTAAGGTGGAATCTGAGGATCCAATTCCTTTTTCTCCTAAGCACCATATCCTAGGTGACCCTAATGTGTTAATGTTGCATAAGGCAAGCAGTAGAATAATATAGCAAGGAGATGTGTTGAACCCTGGATCCAAATGGAACTAGCCTTCCAATCCTGAAAGTTACTTTACCATTCCAGTCCCTCAAATGGAGCAGAAGTCCTGAGATGAAAACCTCACACTGCTTCTCATAGGCTAGCTGGGCTGTATGACCCCAAACACCAGGCGATTCTACAGTGTATCCAAGAGTCTGGTGTGTGCTCCCCCTCCCTCCAGGTCTTTAACCTACTCCTCCCTATGACTTGGGGAGCCCTCCCGCAGCACATGTCCTCTCTCGGGCTCCTTCTGTCTTACCCCAGATCTCCTGGTGTTCTTTATTTCTGGAGTATCATTTTTATGACCTTCTGTATGCTCATGGCTGATATTTTGGCATAGGCTCACGATGCACAGAAGTACCTTTCTATGGTAATACATAGCTCAGTTGGGAAGTGTGCCAGGCTTCTCTATATGAAGTCATTTTTATAGAAATTTATACTCCATTGCATTGGTAAAATGTTTTACATGTCTGTATAATTAACTGAGAGACCAGTGTATTTATAAAATATTGGTAAAATGTAATAATTTCAAAACAAAACTTTATGAGATCAAA
>NW_021606568.1:0-3525 GCF_004785775.1 Grammomys surdaster | reverse complement strand
TATATCTTTTTGGTTTTTTGTTTGATTGATTTTCTGTTTGTTTGTTTTTTGACACATATTTCTTTGTATAAACATCTTGGCTGTTCTGTAACTCAATTGGAAGACAAGGCTGACATAGACCTCATAGCAAACCCCCTACCTCTGCCTCTCCCGTGCTTGGATTAAATGCGTCTACCACCATAGCTGATTTTGAGGACATCTTTCTTAATTGAGCAGAGATACTCACTTCACATTCAGTTCAAGTCTGAGAAACTATCATGGCCTTTGCCCTATCACTTGGGGTCTCCTGTTCTTTGTGCAGGAGTCCTCCTCATTCCTCCATACTGGTGTCACCTCTTTGGTGCCACTCAGGTTTCAGCCTTATCCCATGATGACCTAGACTTTTGGACTTTATATGATTGTTTCATTGTACTTTGTATTGCATTTTACACAGGAATGTTCTAATGGGCCAGACTGTTTAGATATGACCTTGGCTGAGCCTTCCTAGCACCGGATTAAAGGTATGAGTGACCAAAATATTTCAAGATATAATCATTGTTTCCAGAGCATTTAGAGAGAGACTTTTTTTTTGTGAAAAACTGACAATTAAGGAAAAATTGTCATTTCCCTTGTGAAACTCCCACCCAGAAAAATAAGGGGTTGCACCTGTGAGTCATTTTCTCAGCAAATCAATTTCTACTCAGTCTGCTTCCATGTTTTCTAGCAATTCCTCCTTATTACTAAACACCCATTCTTAGAGGCCATCAGCCTGTTCAGTCCTCAAGTACCTTGTGTGCTCCCTTGTTAGAAAATCCTCCTCTTCCTGTGCCATTCATACTTTTCTAAATGGCTCCTCAAATTCTCTGCAGTCTTTATGGTATCTACCCAGATTTCTCAAGGTTCCTGCACCTCTAGAGGGCTCAAGGGTTCTGCATGTGGTGCCTGAGATTCTGCTCCAAGGTTGTCCCTATGCTAAATGGTATTAAAAAGAATATACGGATATCTTTTTGTGAGGAAGTAAACTGTTTTTAATCAATTCATTAGGGTCCCAAAGAACTGGAACTGAGGCTATCCCCCAAAATATTGTTGCCTGTACATGAGATATGTTCTTCTACCTGGGCTGCCTTCTCTGGCCTCAATGGGGTAGGAAGGGCCTAGCTTTCCAGAGACTTGAAGTGCCAGGGTGAGTGGACACCCAGAGGGGCCCCATCTGCTCAGCAGGGAAGGGGACAGGGATAGGGAAATGATTTTGGGAGGGTGGTGACCCAGAGTGAAACAGTAGGCAAAGTTTACAGTGAATAAGTAAAAAAAATTTTGTATTGGTTATTTTATTTATTTACATTTCAGATGTTATCCCCTTTCTTCATCCCCCCCAGAAACCCCCTATCCCATATCTTCTCCTCCTGCTTCTATGAGTGTGTGCTCCCACCCACTCACCCATTCCTAACTCCCTGCCCTTGAATTCCCCCACACTGGGGTATCCAGCCTTCCTGGGACCAAGGACCTCCTCTCCCAACAATGTCCAACAAGGCCCTACATAAACAGCTGGAGCCATGGGTCCCTCCCTGTGTGTTCCCAGGCTGGCAGATTAGACCTGGGGAGCTCGGGTTGATTGGCATTGTTGCTCTCCCCATGAGAATGAACAGTTTTTGGGGTAATGAACAGTTTTAAATCACTACTAAGGAACCTGTTTGCTTCCCAGGAGTCCAGCCACTCTCAACCCTAGGATTAGAGAATCTCCAACTGGTCTCTTACTGTTCTCCAAAACTGTGTTAGAGAAGGTCTTAGATTACTGCATCAAATCCTGGGAAACTTTCTTCATATCTACAGAGGATTAAAATTTATCACAAAACCAAATGCAAATTCAACAAAATAGGTCCTGTTGAGTCCCATTGATCAACATTTGTGTGAGATCCTAGGAACAAAACACAATATTTACTGAAAAAAAGGAAATAGGTTGAAAATTATTATGAAATGTTTTATTTTATGTATGAACTTGGTCATTATGTGGTTATTAGAAAGGAACATGCCTTTCCACAGTGTGGAACATGCACATGAAGCTCATTCAGGGTTCATGACAAGATCTCTAGCTTTAGATTTTTTTATTTTCTGGCTGATCTCAAACTTACTGAATAACTAGGGTTGAATGAATTTCTTATTCCACTGCCCAACAAATATGATTAGAGGCCAACACCCCTTGAGTGAGCTTTTACTGTACCCTTTAGTATTTCATGGTGACATTCTGCCCTAAATGCATGTTTTTCATTGTCCTTTTGAAAACCTTATATCACCAGGGAACATTTTATCATGCTTGCTTTTATTGCCACCATATTCCTGTCTGTCTCTCTCTATGAATTTTTTTCTGTTTCTCTGTCTCTCCCTGTCTCTCTGTCTCTGTCTTTCTGCCTCTGTCTCTCTCTCTGTCTCTCTCTCTCTGTCTCTCTGCCTCTCTGTCACACTTCTTTGTCTCTTCTGTCTCTGTTTCTCTCTGTCTCTCTCTCTGTGTCTTTGTCTCTCTCCCCTTAATTATTTGAGGAAGAGTTTCTTTTTTTAACCCTGGCTGCGCTGGAACTTCTTCTATAGAACAGACTGGCCTCAAACTAACAGAGATTGAACTGTTTCCACCTCCCTATTCTGGAAATAAAAGGCTGAGCTACCACTGCGAAGGCTTTATCCAGCTTCTTTGGCCTCTGCAAAGACCATGGTCCTGCAGCTGCTCTTGGTATAAGCCATAGAGTCAAGAAAGTATTAGGAAATCTGAAAGAAGGGACTTTTTAAGTAGTATGTTGAGGAATGAGGAAGGAATAGTTGGGAGAAATGTTTAAAGGAATTGGAACCTGGGAGGCAAATTGGGAGAGGCATAAATGAACTGGTTGTTGAAAATAGCTACCCATTTTATAGAAAATTTACCCAGGTAGAACTGGTTTTGAAGCTCTGAAGTGGTCATGGAGATTGGCTGAGGCTTGGTACAGTGTAGCAGAGCTGGAGTCCTAGAAGCTAATCCAGGGAAGGCTTTGGTGAAAGTGCAGCCCATATACAGCAAAGCCCCCAGCATTTTAGAGGTACCAGTAACCATGGAACTCTTACCCAGAACAGCAGCAGCATTCGGGTGGAGCCAGCCAGAGCATAGGAGAGAAGCTGTGTTGTGTGTGCTGCACAAACCAGAGCTGGAGAGGGTGGAAGTGCATTCCAGAGATAGACAATTGTATTTTTACTTGTCTTTCATTAAACATAGATTCTCTTCTTATACAATATAATCTGAATACAATTTTCACTTCCTCTGCTCCTCCCAGTTTCCACTCATCTGATTCCATCAGGATCCACTCCATGTCTGTCTCTCATTAGAAAAGAACAGGCTTCTAAGAGCTAACAGGAAAACATAATGCAGTAAAGTACAATAAGATGAAACAAAACCACCATACTGAAGTTGGACATGACAAGCCAATAGAAAAATAAAAGAGCTCCAAGAATAAGACACAGGGTCAGAGAATCAGAGACCCACTTGGTGTATTTCAAGCTCTCTCTTTCCCTCTCCCTCTCCCTCTC
>NW_021606567.1:0-1602 GCF_004785775.1 Grammomys surdaster | reverse complement strand
ACCAAGCAGCCCTGACCTGAGATTTTCGTGAATCCTCCATTGTGGCACACTTCCTATGACAAAGTGACAACATCCTCATTATGGCCACATATCAGCTTAGAGTTAATACACAGAGTTCTTCCGCTTCCACCTGGAGCACTTTCACCATGAACCTCTCCTAGGCAGTCTTCAAGGTACCAAACCTCAACTTCATTGTATAACCCCTTTCAGTCCTTGGACTTCAACAGACACTGAAGCAGCAATTTCCCCATTGGCCTTACCTAGCCACTCACAGTATCAGGCCTAAACTGCAATTCAGAATACCTCCATTCCTTCAGTACCACATGGAAGATTCTTACAAATTATCTGGCTGCCTGCAGGAGGTCTATCTCTGGAACACAGCTTATTTGTGCTCTAATAAAATAATTCCAATATAATATACCTCAATGATGACAGTTTCTAAGTGACTGGCAATTTCTTAGCTCAAACTAACTTGATTCAGCTGTCCAAGTAAACTCTACTATTTTGGATTCTAAAGGCATAGAAACATGCCCAAAACTTCCATGTTCTATCAGTTGCTGGTGCTGGAATTGTCCACTTGTTCAATGGCATTTATCACAGCAACCTACCCTCAATGGTTTGCTCACTGCCTAAGTATGGCTGTCATGAAACATGATCTACAGACAAACCTTGAAACCAGAGATCTGCTTGTCTCACACACTTGATTTGTGCACAACTGTGCTTGGAACTAATCTTTTCTTTACCTTTACCAAATAAAGAAAACTATTCTTTACTTTCTTTGTTTTAGGTTGGCCTTGAACTCAGAAATTACCTTGCCTTTCTTTCTTCGGATTAAAGATGTATACTATCATGCATAAACACAAAGATTTTCAGAGCCAGTATTCTCAAGATCTCAATCCAAAGTTACTGTAATTCCATGGCATGATTTGGACCAAAACCCTCTGTTCTCTGGCCCTTGATCTGGATCTCTGATTTTTCTCCAATTTATGGATATTAGTTCACAACATATGTAATCATGTTGACAACTGACTGCAGCCATCCCCGTCCATCTCTTGGCCATTTGAATCCGAATCATATCTTCTTTTGTCCAAATGAAAAAAAATAACTGCAGCATTAAAAGGCCTATATAATATAAACCATCCCTTTCTCAACTGAAAATCTACAAAGATAAACCCTAGCTGGGGAGGATAAATCCCCGTGGTCAATTCTCAGTTCCTTCCATTTTGTATCTGTGGTTACATGACTTAACACCATTCTACTTCCTGAAACCCTGTTGTGAACACTATATTTGAACCCCTCCATTTTGGGCTTTTGATTTCTCATTTTACTCTACTTCTTGAAATGTTTCCCATAAGAGTGAAAAACAAAACAAAGTCTAATCTAGGTCTCTTTGAGGCTCCCTTTACTAATGGTATTAATTTACATGTCTTTAAATTACCCTCTAGAAAAATCTTAAGACAAGCACACAAGGAATCCCCAATCTTCACCAAAATACCAAAAGATATTTTGTAACCCTCATATGAATACTCCACAAGACTGAAATCTACTGTGCCTAGCCCCCTCATTTAAAATCACTCTTAGCACCACTCTCTGCCCTGAAGC
>NW_021606566.1:0-1413 GCF_004785775.1 Grammomys surdaster | reverse complement strand
TGGATGTAACCTCTATCTACACCCCCACTCCCACCTCCCCACCCTCACAACTCCCACCCCCTGCGGCGTCCAGCCTTCATGAGGTCAAGGATCTCATCTTCCACCTGTGCCCAGCAGGGCCCTCCACTCTTATATATTCAGCTAAGGCCCTGGATCCCTCCATAAGTGCTCCCAGGCTGGTGGTTTAGACCCTGGGAGCTGTGGTTGGTTGGTATTGTTGCTCTCCTCATGGGGCCACAAATCCTTTCAGCTCCTTCAGTCTTCACTCTAACTCCTCCATTGAGAACCCCATGATCACTTCAATGGCTAGTTGTGAGCATCTGCCTCTGAATATGTCAGACTCTTGAAGACCTCTGAGGAGACATCCATATCAGGCTCTTATCAGCATGCACTTCCTGACTTCCACATCAGCATCTACCTTTGGTGACTGCACATGGGATGGATACTCAGGTGGAAAGGTCTTCAGACGGCCCCTCCTTCAGTTTTTGTCCCTCGCTTTGTCTCCATATTTGCTCCCTTGAGTATTTTGTTGCTCCTTCTAAGAAGGACCGAATCACCCCCACTTGGTCTTCATTCTTTATGGACTTCATGTGGCCTGTGAGTTGCATCTTGGGCATTTTAAGGTTCTGGGCTAATATCCAATAATCAGTGAGTGAATACCATGTGTGTTCTTTTGTGATTGGCTTACCTCACTCAGTATGATAATTTCTAGTTCCATCCATTTACCTAGGAACCTCTCAAATTCATTGTTTTTAATAGCTGAGTAATACTCCATTGTGTAAATATACCACATTTTTTGAATCCATTCCTCAGTTGAAGGACATCTGGGTTCTTTCCAGCTCCTGGCTATTATAAATAAGGCTGCTATGAACATAGTTGAGCATATGTCCTTGTTATATGTTCGAGCATCTTCTGGGTATATGCCTAGGAGTGGTATAGCTGGATCCTCAGGTAATGCTATGTCCAATTTTCTGAGGAACCGCCACACTGATTTCCAAAGTGGTTGCACCATCTTGCAGTCCCACCAACAATGGAGGAGTGTTCCTCTTTCTCCACACCCTCGCCAGCATCTACTATCACCTGAGTTTTTAATCTTAGCCATTCTGACTGGTGTGAGATGGAATCTCAGGGTTGTTTTGATTTGCATTTCCCTGACGACTAAGGATGCTGAACATTTCTTTAGATGCTTCTCGGCCATTCGAGTTTCTTCCGTTGAAAATTCTTTGTTAAGCTCTATACCCCATTTTTTAATAGGGTAATTTGGTTGTCTGGAGTCTAATTTCTTGAGTTCTTTGTATATATTGGATATTAGCCCTCTATCAGATGAAGGATTGGTAAAGATCTTTTCCCAATTTGTTGGTTGTCGTTTTGTCCTATTGACAGTGTCCTTTGCCTTACAGAAACTTTGCAATT
>NW_021606565.1:0-1157 GCF_004785775.1 Grammomys surdaster | reverse complement strand
GAGCCAAAAAATGGCAGCAGCTAACAAGTAATTTTACAAAATGTCCCAGCTGGTAAAGTCCTTACAAGGCACAAAACAGTGTGTAATTATTTTCAAAACATTTTATGCTGATTGTATTTCCAATCTCCAGTTTCAAAAAGCAGAAATAAAACATAGCAGTACATCTCTGAAGCAGTGACAAGGGATCTAAGATGCAGGGGGAAAATAAGGGAGTCCATGCTGGTTTCAGCAGAATCCATCCTACAAGTAAAGTTACCCACCAAAAGCTAAGACCATGTTTGATGGTGAGTTTTTCCCATTCTGAGTTTGATATGAGCGTAACATTTTAATAATATAACATTTTAATAATATGAGCATCTAAGAAATAGACCCAGATCAAAAACAGTTTTTAACTGGAAACTAAAATTGCAATCAACAAGCAGGTGATGGTAGCTCTTTATTTTCTCATTTAAGCTGCCAACATTCTGGAATCTGTTTGTTGCTCATTCACTGCTTCTAACTATATACTAGCATGATGTGGAAGAAGCTTTGTATTGGGAAGACTCTCCTCTTATGCCATCACATTTTTTAATGTCTGATTAAAATAATCAATGTCTTACAGCTTATGCTATCTACAACATTCACAATTCTTCTATGAGCATTGTAGTTTTGAAAATATGATTACTTTGTGGTGCCCAAACATGGGGCTCAATGTAGGTAAGCTTTCTAAATCCTTTTTCTAACAAAAACACATTTTGAGGTAAGGATAGAACTTCTTCAGATTGCTGCAGACTCCTAGATAGAGAATCATCGAGTTAAGACAACAAGAAGTTAAAAACCATGGGGCATTCACACTCCAAGAACAGGGGCTTGTTCCTGGTGGTAATGAATCATATGTTAGAAAGTAGAGGTGCTAAAACTTCAAAGAAGAGTTTGACAGCATTTTATGTCAACCCATGGTTCCCAGAGGAAGGAAGCATGTCTTTAGAAAATTGGGAAAAGTTAAGACAAGTGATGAGGAGGTTTTATCAATGTCATGGCCCTAGACAGGTCCTGAGTCAAGCATTCTCATTTTGAATACAAATTAGAGACCTCCTTTAAGAAAAATCAGAAGTGGAATTCTTTGCAGAGGAAGCGCCCTCAGAGGATGAGGTAACTCCTCTGAGGACATAAACTAA
>NW_021606564.1:0-6969 GCF_004785775.1 Grammomys surdaster | reverse complement strand
AAGAACATTTTTCTGTTATGTTGAACTTCAATATGATTACCATTCATGTTCTCTATATTGGTGTCACATCACCTGACATAGAAATTGATGATACAAAACAAAAATATCCACCTAAATGCATTATTAAGAAAATAAATATAAATCAATCATGATAGAATACAGTTTGAGCAGCTACTCATGTGGCCTTAGCTGATATTTACTATTACTTTCCTTTAATACTCATTTTGTAGTTCCTTCATCCTCCTCTACTAGCCCTCAGCAGGTTGTAAACCTTTTCCTAGAAGAGTGACCCATACTTTTATTTCTGATGTACCTGTGCCCTTTGTCACCCTGTCTGGATTAGGCTGTTGCATTTTCCAATATACTTTATTGAAAAACTTTGTAGAACCAATAGCTACTGTAAAGGATCTCCTACACTCCAGATATAAATTGTGTAACATACTTTGGGGACCCACTGTCATACTTCCCTGACTTTGAAGTAAGTTTGTTGGTCAGATGCAATAGTGTGTTGAATACCATGATAGTGAATAAAGGACTCTCCAACTGCATGTAAGCCATTCTGTGATATTGTGGTTTTGAGAGAAGCATTTATATGAAGGAAATATAACTCCACAGACAGAAATATATCTGCTCCAGTAAGGGTGAAGCATTATTCTTTTAGAGAGGCAGGAGTCCAATGTAGTCAACCTGCAACCAATCATTGGCAGGTAACCCTGGGGAATGATGACATGTGACTGGCTCAGTCTTGGTCTCTCCTGTTGATAGATCTGTACAGTGAGCCTTCCAGCCTGGAGAGGGTAGTGGCAGGGCGCAGGGAAGGACCCTGGTGGTGGCTTTAAATTCTGAGGGTCTCAGAGCTTTCTGGCTCTCTGACCTGTACTGAAATGCTGATGATAACTTCTAAAAAGTCCTAAAAAACTTCTTCTGAGGGTAAAAGATTGCAGGCTTAGGTGATTAACACCTGTAGCCTAACAGCAGAGAATTAGGCAAAGTGGCCTTTGTTCTATTTCAGCCAGAACTGCTGGGCCCTGACTTATGCCTGCTAGTCTGAGGTCCCATGAAGAAAAAGCACTTAGAGAAGTTATTATCGAGTTTATTACTAAGTGTAAAAAGTTTCCTATGAAAGTTTTCTAAGGGGAAAAGTAGAAAAGCCCTAAGTGGGGAAAAGGAAAACATTCTAACAAAGGAAAAATTCTAAGTGAAAAAATTCTAAGCAGGGGAAAAGGAAAGTAAGGGATGAACAGCTCCTAAAGAACCTCTACCTCTACAACTTCTCTACTACTTTGTCTTTTTCTTCAGTACTTATACATCTTTCAGAGTACGTGATCACATGTTACAAAGTTAATCACAAGTTCACACCAAAATTCAAATCATAATTTGAAGTAGAAGTTTACAACAGAGAATGTTTATACATGCATATCCATTAGGAGCAATTATCTAGCTAAACATCTATCACCTGTCTAGCTCCACAGGTTCCCTGAAGGTTTAAAATTTTAACTAAGAAATTAGTGAAGTTTTGTATAGATAAACCCAGGAAATATTTTCTCTTCTGTCCTGGCACCTATAATAAATTGTGAGTTCCCTTTTAGTGACCTTTGGTTAATTGTTTTACAACCTCATTGGAATGTGCTCTGATCAGGAGAGAGTCTGGTTACTATCTAAGGGCAATTAATTGATGACACTCGGGGACTGTCAGAGTTCTCATTGCAGTTTTGACTATCAGAAAAGGACATAATATCGGTTCCACTATCTAAGAGCTTAGTGATCACACATATAATTTTAGGAATTCTTATGGGATCATCGTTAAGACTAAAGAAGTCATCTACCTGTCTATATAGCATCACTACAGGACAGTACATCTTCATAGATTTGCAGAGATCTGTTCCAAAGAGGTGATTTTTCCTTAGAGATTGTTATCTATGTTTAATAATAACAAGAAAAGCATATTAATAGCAGGAATCTTTCCTAAAATGAATTCTCTTTGGGCCTTGCCTAATAAGAGAGAACCTGTAGCAGATTATATAATAATCTGAAGCATACCATCTCAGGAAGATCACCTGCTAGTATTCAGCTTGTCCTGTTATGGCTCCTGACATAATATATTTATATGAGGACATCAGGTAGAGATTCCAGATTAAGTGAGGAGTGGAAAACCAGATGTCTTAGGTTCTTTAGGGCAAGACCTGGCATCCCCACTCACATGAAGATCAGGTGACCATAGATTCTTTTTATCCTGTTTTTCCAGCACCAAGCTGGAGTTGCACAAGGTTTCTTGTCCCACACATTGACTCTCTCATGCACTGTCACTCTCAGTAATGAGATTCTTTCTATGGATCTTCACAAGAACAAAGCACTGGAAGAAACTCCTCTTCAGTATGCTATGAGATCGCCAAGAGTAAAAGACCAGCATTAACTAACCCTCATAATCTTGTAGATGCTAGACACATTCAAGCTGATGCATGTTAACCATGAGACAGGCTCTATCCACTCCTCCTACTAGAAAGGTACCTCCCAACATTGTTGACCCAGATGTTCACCTTTCTCTTACGCATATTCACAATAAGGAGGTTTTTCTCAATTGTATATGTCATCTGATGGACCTAATCTGCATTGTTATCCTAGATTCAAGACTACAAATCTGTTTCAAACTGACAATCAGTGATCCTGTGGATGGTTCCTGAACTCACAGGAGCCTTGTATGAATGTGTGGCAGCCTAAGACAATTAGCATGCCTGCCTCATGTACTGGTCACTAGAAATTTACACAATTTTCCATCTTTGATTGGGAATGATCTAGCACACTTGGTTGGAAGGACAAAATTCAACTGTTGTGTGGGCAGGAGAGATGTGTTCTCTGTTAACAAAATTTGTTGCAGTCTCACAGGACTCACATAACAGCTACAAACCTGATTAACTCAAATTCTGGTGGAATCTGATGCCTGCTTCTCGTCTCTGTGGGAATTGTATGTGTGTGGTACAAAGACATGCAGCAGGCCAAACACCCACATGTTATTAATTTTTCTTAATCAATAAATGTTAGAATTTTAATTGTTATGTTCTATATAAGTGTTTATTTTACTCACCTTTCCAGTGTAGATTTTATCATGTGTACTGCTCCTTATGGGATGATTTTCTCTTGCATTCTTATTTAATTTAAAAAGATATTGATAGGAATGATTACTTGTAGAGTTTTGTTTAATATGGGTAAAGACCTGATCTGATTCACAAGTACTGTACAAATAGACTCAGTGCCCATGTATATAACCCCAGCACCCAGGAGTTGGAGCAGAAACAAAAACATTGAAGAATATCTTCAGGCAGGACACAATTAGTTTGAGATCATGCTGCATCACAGTTTATAACTAAATACATATAGTGAGAACAGCACATAGGCCTTTCGTAGCATCAATTAGAAACACATGTCAGATGGTTTCTCAACAGTTTTCCAGGGACTTCCCTAGTAATGGATGTCCTTCATAGTCTATGGTACTCTTCTCTTCTTTCTTTTTGGCCTTGACTCATTGTGAATATTGTATAATGAAAGTAGTTTTCAAATATCCTAAACTTTGTGGTGTTAACATAAAATGTTTATACCTATGTTGATTTAAATCAAATTTCCACTACTCTGTAAAATCTGCAAGCTACACAAAAAGAGAGAGCATCTTTTGAAATTGTGTTTTAGAGCACATCTCATACCAGTTTCAGTAGAAAGTAGGGAAAGCACTTGACTGATGAAAAAGTTCTTGATGTGGCAGGAACTTTTATTTGCGTTTGTCTTTGATTCGTGTGTGTCTGTGTTGTATGTCTTTAGTCTCTCTCTATCTCTCTCTGTCTCTCTCTCTCTTTATAAATCTATGTCTTTCTCTCTCTCTCTGTGGCTTTGTGTATGAACTTGAAGATGACTGTGTTGGAAACTTTTATAGTCTTGTTTACATGGTGTGAGCGATCAAGTTATATCAAAGGGATAGACATAGCTAACCCGTAGAGGATGATTTGCATAATGGTGTCTCTCATTCCTGAGCATGGTCAATGAATCTGTATATATTCACATAACTCACACAGAGTATTAGTTCCAATCAGCATCTTAGGTTTTCTTCAAGGATCCTTTTAGTGGAATTCAGATCCTCTGGTTTGCATGGCCACCACAAGCACCTGAACTACCTTCCTTAACTCATTTGAAGAAATGGTTGTATGGCAATGTGTCTTACACTCCTGTATTTAGTCTTTCCCATTCTTTTTTCTTTCTTTCTTTTTTTTTGTTTATTTGTTTTTCGAGACAGGGTTTCTCTGTGTAGCCCTGGCTGTCCTGGAGCTCACTTTGTAGACCAGGCTGGTTTTGACCTCAGAAATCTGCCTGCCTCTGCCTTCCAAGTGCTGGGATTAAAGGTGTGTGCCACCACTGCCGGCATCTTTCCCATTCTTACATTTCTCTCAAATGCTCCGTGAATCCAACACTGTGATGCAGTGGCAAGATGAATAGGAGTGGGCTGGCACACTAGTCAGCCTTGAGAGGATATCTGTATTCTTTGGTGTTTGTAAAATGGATTATCCTACATTTCATACTGACCAAAGCAGTTGTAAAAAAGAGCAGCATTTATGGTGCCTCAGAGAAGAGTCCTCTAAGGGGCCCAAAATAAAACTAAAGTGAAAACAAGGGTTCTGAAAATACGAGAGTCATTGAAGATGTCATGGAAGGATTTTGTTATGTGAGTGGGGAAACAGCCACAAAAGTCAGATGTTAGGACTATTATAATTTCTACTCACGACATTAGTAAGTACTTATTTCTTCAAAATTGTAGTATATACTGAAGATCAGCTCTAATTTCCTGTAACATGAAATCGACCAGCCTTTGCTTTTTCCCTTGGCTGACAGCCTTTATTGGGACAGTCTATTAAATATCCTTTCTATATATATAGAGAGATTCATTCTCTCTATGGTTTGAGATATGTTTATCTAGAGAACCTGTACTAATACAAGTGTGGTTTTTTTCTGCTTCATCACTGATGAAGCTGTGCTGGTTCACAATATTGCTCAACAGTGTTTCCCTTATGTTTCTGGCTTTTCTACCAGGGTCCTTTCATACCAACTGTCTGGTGAAAGGGAGTTGCAGTTTCCCTGAGCCCACCGTGAAGGCACATAACAAAAATTTTTAGTTTCCTAAAATCCTACTTGAATGTTAATAGACTTGGCGCTCTCCCATTTCTGGGTCAGATTGATATCTCCTCCACTGCACCTATGAAAACTATTCACCTTGATTTCAGGAAGAAAGCAAGTGCTGTGAGGAGACCTCAGGTAAGGTCTGAAGTCAGGTCCTGATAAGTGCAGGATCAGTGTTCACAGAGGGGGGTTGGAATAAGTATCTGAATAGCCTGAGCTGGAATGGTGAGTTCTCCCCCAGGGCTGGGTGAGGTGAGATTCCTCTTGGAGGAGAGGCACAAATGCTAATGAGGTGCAAACCACTCCTGAGATCTGGAAAGGTGTGACCTAGACCAGAAGCACACTTTAACCTTGAGGAAAATTCACTGGCCAATCAGGCCTTCAAGTGGATCTGCCAGTCAGACTAAGAGGTTGGATCTTCCGGTTCCTCTCTGCAAGTTTCCTGCAACTGTGTAGGCTTTGGTGGTTCTCTGCTTCCTGCTCTGAGCTGTGGTGTTGTGTGCTGTGAGAGGACACCAGGGAAGCTCTGAAATCGAGACATGGTGAGCACAGGAAAAAAATGCCCACAATGGGGAGGAGCAGGTGGTTGAGCAGTGGGAGCTGGTTTGGTGGGTCCTCTCTGAGCCTGGAGGGAAACCATCAGCCAGATGTGACCACCCGTGTGGTCCCTTGTGGTGCTCCTCACTTACCAAATCAGGCAGTGACCTATGAATAACTTCACTATCATGGCTGATTCCGAATTGGCCCAAAACATTTGGATCATTTGTTTGCTTGGAGAAACATAGATGGTTTTTTTGAGTCTGCAGCACATGTGTCCAAACATTTTTTCTTTTATAGTATATGATAAGAAGTCAGGTGTATATGTAATAGTTCTGCTTTTGCATGTTACTTGTTTTTGTTTTGTTTTGGCCAATTTTTTTGCTGCAGTTGTTTAGAGTTCTTTATATGTTTAGTGTTTTGATTGATATGCGGCAAAGGGACTCTTTTTTGTCTAATCTATTTGGTATTTTCAATGCTTCTTTACTGTTATAGGCATCTTTTTCTTTAGTTTAGGAAATTTTTCATTTATGAGTTTGTTGATAATAATTTATAGACTTTTAACCTGATATTCTCTTCTTACCTTCCAATCATCTGTAGTTTTTTCTTTCTCATATGTTGCAGTGTCCCTAGTTGCTTATTTCCATGATACTGTTACACTCAACATTTTTGTTTTTGACCATTATGTCCATTTTTCTATTTATCTTCCCTTCCTGTTCTGTGGGTGAACCTTGCCTCTGTAGTTGTCAGTGTACAGACAATTTCAGTTGCCTGCATTCAGGGACTTAGCAAATGCTTAAGTCATTCCCTGCCTCCCCCACCTGCTGCTGTTCTCAGGTGTGCTTTATATACATGGACCACCAAATACAGCAGGTCTGCACGTTTGTTTCCTGTCTGTTCTCTGCACATGACCCTTCTCTATTCTCTGTTTATACCCTCATGGCGCTCTCTCTGCTCCCTGTCTGTCTGTCTGTCTGTCTGTCTGTCTGTCTGTAGGTCCTCTTGTGTACTTCTATCCCTTCCCCAGGTTCTCACTCCTCTCACTTCTCCCAAACAACCTCTTTTGCAAAATATCTGTTACATATTTTGATTTCTAATGACCTGCTGTGATAGGATAGCTTGTATTTCTTGATGACATATTTTCCTTGCTGTTATTTATTGTATTCCTATGCTGGTATCTAGGTATCTGGGTTTGAGGTGATGATTGGTCTAGGTACTGGTTTCTGGGTTTGTCTTGTTTGTTTGGAAGTTTCATTCCTGGGTTACTGTTCGATT
>NW_021606563.1:0-1395 GCF_004785775.1 Grammomys surdaster | reverse complement strand
GGTATAGATGAGAATGAAGATTCCCAACTTAAAGGGCCAGTAAATATCTTCAACAAAATTATTGAGGAAAACTTCCCTAACCTAAAGAACAAGATGCCCATAAACATACAAGAAGCCTACAGAACACCAAATAGACTAGACCAGAAAAGAAATACCTCCTGTCACATTATAATCAAAACATAAGATGAGCAAAACAAAGAAAAAATACTAAAAGCAGTAAGGGAAAACGGTCAAGTAACATACAAAGGCAGACCTATAAGAATTACACCAGACTTCTCACCAGAGACTATAAACGCCAGAAGAGCCTGGACTGACATCATACAGACCCTAAGAGAACACAATTGCCAGCCCAGATTACTATACCCAGCAAAACTCTCAGTCACTATAGATGGTGAAACCAAGATATTCCATGACAAAACCAAATTTGCACAGTATCTTCTCACAAACCCAGCACTTCAAAAGATAATTGATGGAAAATGCCAACACAAGGAGGGAAACTACAACCTAGAAAAAGCAAGGAAGTAATCTTCCAACAAACCTAAAAGAAGATAACTATACAGAGATAATTCTACCCCTAATAACAAAAATAACAGGAAGCCACAATCATTTTTCCTTAATCTCTCTTAACATCAATGGTCTCAATTCCCCAATAAAAAGACGCAGACTATCAGACTGGATACACAAACAAGACCCAGAATTTTGCTGCATACAAGAAACGCACCTCAGTGACAAAGACAGACACTACCTCAGAATAAAAGGGTGGAAAACAATTTTCCAAGCCAATGGTCCCAAGAAACAAGCTGGAGTAGCCATTCTAATATCAAATAAAATCGAATTTCATCCAAAAGTAATCAAAAAAGATAAGGAAGAACACTTCATACTCATCAAAGGAAAAATCTACCAAGTTGAACTCTCAATTCTGAACATCTATGCTCCAAATGCAAGGGCACCTACATACATAAAAGAAACTTTATTAAAGCTCAAAACACACATTACACCTCACACAATAATAGTGGGGGATTTCAACACCCCACTCTCAGCAATGGACAGATCATGGAAACAGAAACTAAACAGAGACACTTTGACATTAACAGAAGTTATGAACCAAATGGACTTAACAGACATCTATAGAACATTTCATCCTAAAACAAAAGAATATACCTTTTTCTCAGCACCTCATGGTACCTTCTCCAAAATAGACCATATAATTGGTCACAAAACAGGCCTCTACAGATACAAAAAGACTGAAATAATCCCTTGCATCTTATCAGATCACCACGGACTAAGACTGGTCTTTAATAATGACAAAACGAATGGAAAACCCACGTGCACATGGAAACTGAACAACTCTCTACTCAATGATGACTTGGTCAAGGAAGAAATAAAGAAAGAAAT
>NW_021606562.1:0-1857 GCF_004785775.1 Grammomys surdaster | reverse complement strand
GTAGCTGTTTATTGCGTCACAATAAATCAAAAACGGTAGGGCTGGAGAGACTGCTCAGTGGTTAAGAACACTTGTTGCTTTTTCAGAGGACCTGAGTTTGCTTCCAGCACCTCGGCAGGCTAGTTTACAACCTCCTGTAACTCCTGTTCCAAGGGATTCCTATACCCTCTTTTGCCTCGGTAGTCACACATATATACATACACACTCTTACGAAAACTAAAATAAATCTTTTTTTTAAAAGGCAAAAAAATGGTTATGTTTCTTCAAGAGCTATTTTATTTATTTACATTTCAAACTCTATCCCCTTTCCTGGTTTCCCCCTCTGTAAACCCCCATCCTATTCCTTCCCAGTGTTTCTATGAGGATAACTGGGTGCTGGGCTGAGAGGCACAAGGAAATTGCAAGAACTCCTGTTTAAAAGTGTAGCCTGGAAAGTTCATTCATGCTGAGACATTTTCTTCAGAAACATGTCTCAGGGGACTTTGCTATTTATTTTGCTTTTGAAGATTGATGTTGGATTAGGATGATTTAAATAATCACTGATTTAACTTGTAAGGACAATCTTCCTTCCTGACACAGGAATTTTATCTAAGTAGAAAACTGGGTAACAAGATGAATGATTGATTTGCCTAGAAATATCAAACTTTTCTTCCCTTATCAAAAAATAAATAAATAAGAAAACAATTTACAATACAGTGCCAATTGAAAATCTGTTTCTGGTTTTTATGTCTGTCCTTTTTGCTTGTCTGCCATCTCTCTGATGTTTACAACACTGCTGGAGTTCTATTGTTTTCTTTTTTTTCTTCTTCAGGCCTTGGAATTAGCATCTGAGAAATTAATTGTCTTCCCACTGCATGCTAGCTGTGCTGTTGTTGTCTGATGCGGCCCTTCTGTCCAAGATTTTTCCTACATCACTGAGCATAGAACAGCATGCTTCCTTTCAGTGTTTGCTTCCTGACAGCTCTCCTCTTCCATAATAGAAAGACAGAGCAGTCAGAGACTCTATTAAATAGACATACGCAGTTTGTTTCTGTGCTTGCATTTCACAAACACCCTGAAAGGAAATACATGCTGAAAACCATATCTAGGATAATTCCCAGTTGTATTGCCCAAATAATTTTCATTAGCATTGAGAATTTAATTTCTGGGTTGGGGGGGAAGAACATATCTTGATGTTCAGCTAAAATTACTTTGTATAAATTGGAAGTGTTATTTTAATAAATCGATCAAAAAAGGCAGTGTCTTTTCCAGGCATGATAATATTCACCTCTAATTCCATCCAGCATTCCAAAGAACTCAGGCAGTAAGATTTTGAGTTACAGGCTACCCTAGGCTTCATAATAAGACCTTCTGTAAACAAAGAAACTAATAAAAGTAGTTTGACTCTGAGCAAGAGTGGCTTGTTCTTAAAGTGCTAGATAATGATGTAAGAAAACAAAGATGTGGCCAGCGATGGTGGTGCTCGTCTTTAATCCCAGCACTAGGGTGGCAGAGGCAGGTGGATTTCTGAATTCGAGAGTTCGAGGCCAGCCTGGTCTACAGAGTGAGTTCCAGGACAACCAGGGATACACAGAGAAACCCTGCCTCGAAAAAACAAAAACAAAAACAAAAAAAAAAACAAACAAAAAAAACCAAAAAAAAACAAAAAAAAAAACAAAAAAAAAAAACCAAGCCAAAAAAAAAAAAAAAAGGAAGATGCAAAACTTTATGTTCTGAAACCCCAAACTAATGCCAAAAATCACAGTCCTAAGCCATGGTACAGAGCAAAGCTCAAAGATCTTCCATTTTGGCTTTTTGGTTTTTTGTTTTGTTTTGTGTGTGTGTGGGGGGGGAGGGTTTCTTTGTGTATCCCTGTTT
>NW_021606561.1:0-4428 GCF_004785775.1 Grammomys surdaster | reverse complement strand
AAAAAAAGAAATTATTGGGTTTACTTACAAAAATTTGACAAGGTGTTTCTTATGAGATTGTGGCTATCCTACAATCAGTCATATTTAAAATGCCTTACTCAGGCTGGAGAGGTGGCTCAGTAGTTAAGAGCATGGTCCTTCTAGAGGACCTGAGTTCAATTCCCAGCCATCACATGGTGGCTCACCACGATTTGTAATGGAATCCACCCCCTCTTCTGGTGTGTTTGAAGACAGCAACAGTGTACTCACATACATAAAATAAATAAATCATAAAAAAATGCCTTTCTCAGTATGTATGGAGACAACTTCATGTACATAAGAAGTTATACCCTTCTACCTTTTAAAAGTATTGGCCATCCATGTCCTCTCTTTGTTTTTTTATAGAGATTTAGTAACATTTAAAGAGTCCTGCTGTAGTTATTTTAATTCAGTGCAGCTGAAGGTAAAAGCGGGTTGTTGTTTAACTTAGGAGATAAGATACAAACACTGTGCTTGAGCTTTCAACCTTTGTATATTTATTTGCTTTTAATGAGGCTTTACTGGATATAAATATCTTTTAAATTATCAACCTGTTTATGTCTGTATATACATTCATATATGTATATATCATACTTAAAAGCACAGATTTATTATTCTTATACGAGTGAGGACAATGACCAATAGAGTAATGTTTCCTGGTCTAGGAGTAGTAAACTCTTTAAAAGTAATTTAGAATCTTAAGGGATAGAGACCATGTTGTGTACTAGAATTGGGATAGGGTTCAAAGAGGTACTACTGTGACCAGAATTGTATGTTTACATATATCATGTCCTTAAAAGTAGACATTAATGTTTAAATATATGTCATCATTTTACCCATTCCAAAGAAGGATTCAGACCTGTATTATCATTTTATGTTCATATTGCCTGTGTGGACTTATTGATTAAATATATTTTTGTCCTATCATGTCAATTTTTAAGTTTACTCTTATTAGGAACAAAATGAACTAGGGCCAAGTTAACAAGCTTAATTTACTTGTAATCCATTTGCTATTGACTACACAATGTGAATGACAAACCATGATCTCATGTATACAGAGTCTGTACATAAGTAATAAAAAGGAAATTTTTAATAAGCCATGAGTTTGTGTTTATTGCTTGTTGGGAATCTATTTTCATAATTTTCACTGTCAAATGCCAATTTCACATAGAGACCTTTAGTAAACCTATTGTTAGTTTCGGCAGATGTAAAACCATACATGTCTAGGGCAGAAGAGTACTGAAGAGCATTTTATCTCAGAGGAAAAGTAGCCTGGACTTTCCAGGCAGAAAGAGCTGAGAGTGAAACCCAGCAGAGGATGATACTAGTGTTCTTGGCTGGCAGCAGTCTGTCTAGCACTTAGCAATTTACCCTTGTCTGTTGGGTTCTGTGAATATCAAAGTCTTTGTTTCCTTTGTTAGTATGACAGTTTTGGAGGCAGGTGGCTGGAAAAACTTTGAAGTTCTTTTGAGGAGCCATTAAATCTGTAAGGTAGAAGCTATTAGATTCAGACCAAAACAAAACATTAAGATACCAGATGAAAAATTAAATCTGTAAGGTAGAAGCTATTAGATTCAGAACAAAACAAAACATTAAGATACCAAATGAAAACCTTGTAAGTTTGGTATTTCTTCTTTGTGTAATAGGGATATAATTGACTGGGTGGGACCAGCAAGAATAATGGTGGCCACCATTTTATCATGTGTCCTTTGGTTATATTAACTAAAGATCTGGGAAAGTCACATGGCCTTTATTTTATAATATTATTATATATATAAAAAAAAGATACCAAGTCCTATGATTGCTTCCATCTTCTAAGGATTCCCCAGGAAAAATTTAGAACAACTGAAGAAGTAGTTGTTTTCTGTTCAATGTGAACTGGGCTCCAGAGTAAAGTAAACCTGTTTCTCATTAGGGAATCCCAGGTTCTTGCATAGCCCACTTTCTACTATCCTTGGGGCAGGAAGCAAGATGGTGATGAAATGAAAAAGAGGACTAGGAAGGCAGATGAGAGGAAGGATAGAACCCAATTTCACATAGCAAAACAAAACCTTTGTCCTAAACCTGAACCTAACCATAAACCTGTAACCCTAACTACTCTAACCCTAATCTAAACAACCCTCATCTTAATCCTGACCCTCTAGTCCCCTAACTCTAACTCTGCTTACTGTGGGGGGACTTTTCATAATTATACATTTTGAAGTGAGAAACCTTTGCTATGTCTTGGTCTTTTGAGAGATTAAGATCCGCCTTTAATCTAGGTTACAGCTTCTTTCACATACCTACATATATAAAGGACATTGAACAGGGTAGTTCTTTCGTTTTCTGTATTTGCCCTACATTATTAGCAAGGTGTTTCATTTGGTCTTTTGTTTGTTTTTAAAACTGTCATTCATAAGTACTTCTTCAGAATTCTGGTAAGTACTGAAGATCCGCTGAGATATCCAGCAACATGAATTCTACCAGTCCTTGATGTTTCTAATTTCCCTTGGCAGACAGCCATTATTAGACTAAGAGTGTTTGTATTAGACTAAGTGTTTGAAAGATATTCTATTAAAACCTCTTTCTACATACATAGAGAAATTCATTCTCTCTATGAGATGAGGTATGTTTATCTAGAGAACTTGTGCTAATACAACTGTGGTTTTTTGCCACCTTGCCACTTAGGAAGACTTGCAGGCGAACAATAGTACCCTACAGTGTTTGTCCTCTGTATCCAGCTTTTCTCCCATTGTTATTTCAGATCTATTTGGTGAAAGGAGCTGCAGTTTCCCTGAGCCCACCATGAAGCCACAAAACAAAACTCTTGTTTCCTACAGTCCCTCTTTAATGTTACTATCCTGCGCATCCTTCCACTGGTGGGACAGATTGAACCCTCCACTGCAAGTTGAGTAACAGGGGATCCACCTTGATTTCAGGAAGAAGAGAAGTGCTGTGAGGGAAGCTCAAGCAAGGTATGAAGTCAGGTCACAGGGAGTGCAGGATCACTGCCCACAAAGGGGAGGAGCAGGCAGCTGAACACCCAGAACTGGACTGGTGTATCCTCTTCCAGGGCTTGGAGGACAGGCACAAATGCTACTGGAGTGCAGGCCAGACCTGAAATCTGGAAAAGGTCTGGCCCAGGACTGGAAGCACACTTTAACCTAGAGGTGAGGCAAGACTCACTGACCAGTCAAGGCCCCCCAGGTGGACCTGCCAGTCAGGAAATGAGGAGGATTCTTCCTGGTGCCTTGCTGGGCATTTGCTTTGGCTGTGCAGGCTTGAATGATTCTTTGTGTCCTGCTTTGAGTGCTGCTGTTGGGTGCTGTGTGAGGACATCATATAAACTCTGATGTTCAGACAAGGTGAGTGCAGGATCACTGCCCACAAAGGGGAGGAACAAGCAGGTGAACAGCCCAAGCTGCATGGGAGGGTCCTCCTCTGGGGCTGGATGGGATGACAGAAAAATGAGGCTCTTCGAGGACAACCACAAATGCTACTAGAGTGAAAACCTCTCATGAGATCTGTAAAAGGTCTGGCTCTGGTCTGGAAGAACACTGTAATATTGAGGAGGTATAACTCACTGGCCAATTAAGGCCCCCAGGTGGAGCCTCCAGTCAGACAATGAGGAGGGTTCTTCTGGATGCCTTGCTGCATGTTTGTTTTGGCTGTGCAGCCTTGAATGGCTCTGTGTCCTGCTTTGAGCGGTGCCATTGGGTGTTTGAGAGGACCTCATGTAAGCTCTGTTTCTTGAGACATGGTGAGCCCATAATGGGTAGGGGCTGGTGGCTAAGCAGTGGGAGCTGGGGTGGTGAGTCTTACATGGGGCTGGATGGGAAGGATCAGCTAGATGTTGCCAGATGTGGCCACTTGTGTGGTCCCTTGTGGTGCTCCTCACTTGCTAGATCAGGCAGTGACCTCTGAATAACATCACTCTGAGGGCTGAATCTGTTCAAAACATTTAGACTGGGGCTTGCTTGTAGAAGAAATACCACAGTAGGATGCCAAACTTGGAGAGCCCTAGTTTCTCTTGATTCTTCTGAAAGTTCTGCCCTAAGCATTTTCTTTTATTTGTTTTGGTTTTTGTTTGTTTGTTTTTTTGTTTTTGGTTTTTCAAGACAGAGTTTCTCTGTGTAGCCCTGGCTGTCCTGGAACTCAGAAAGCCATCTGCCTCTGCCTCCAAAGTGCTGGGGTCAAAGATGTGCACCAGCACTGTACGGCTGCCCTTAGCATTTACAACTTAAGTGTAAGATCCATTTGCAGTTAATTTTGTGGCTCTTTTAGAAGGCATTTCATGTGTTGGGTAGCACTCCAATGTGAAGCTGAGATGCAGAAGAGTAGAAAGGATGATGTAAAGGATTGACCAACGTTCAGAAATAATGGTAGCAAGTAACATTTAGCTGATGGAGGACTGCCTCAAAACCACCCCAC
>NW_021606560.1:0-1946 GCF_004785775.1 Grammomys surdaster | reverse complement strand
CAAGAACACATCAAAACAATTATCCATCACGATCAAGTTGGCTTCATTCCAGGAATGCAGGGTTGGTTCAATATTCGGAAATCCATCAATGTAATCCATTATATAAACAAACTCAAAGAAAAAAACCACATGATCATCTCACTAGATGCTGAGAAAGCATTTGACAAAATTCAACACCCCTTCATGATAAAAGTCTTGGAAAGGTCAGGAATTCAAGGTCCATACCTAAACATAGTAAAAGCAATTTACAGCAAACCAGTAGCCAGCATTAAACTAAATGGAGAGAAACTTGAAGCAATCCCACTAAAATCAGGGACTAGGCAAGGCTGCCCACTCTCCCCCTACTTATTTAATATAGTATTGGAAGTCCTAGCCAGAGCAATTAGGCAACACAAGGAGGTCAAAGGGATACAAATTGGAAAGGAAGAAGTCAAAATCTCACTATTTGCAGATGATATGATAGTATACTTAAGTGACCCCAAAACTTCCACCAGAGAACTCCTAAACCTGATAAACAACTTTAGCAAAGTGGCTGGATATAAAATTAACTCAAGCAAATCAGTAGCCTTCCTCTACTCAAAAGATAAACTGGCTGAGAAAGAAATTATGGAAATGACACCCTTCAAAATAGTCACAGATAATATAAAATACCTTGGTGTGAACCTAACCAAGCAAGTAAAAGACCTGTATGACAAGAACTTCATTCCCCTGAAGAAAGAAATCGAAGCCGATCTCAGAAGATGGAAAGATCTCCCATGCTCATGGATTGGAAGGATTAATATAGTAAAAATGGCTATTTTGCCAAAAGCCATCTACAGATTTAATGCAATCCCCATCAAAATTCCCACTCAATTCTTCTCAGAGATAGAAAGAGCAATCTTAAAATTTATTTGGAATAACAAAAAACCCAGGATTGCGAAAACTACTCTCAGCAATAAAAGAACTTCTGGAGGAATCACCATCCCCGACTTCAAGCTGTACTACAAAGCAATAGTGATGAAAACTGCATGGTATTGGAACAGAGACAGGCAGGAGGATCAGTGGAATAGAATAGAAGACCCAGAAATGAACCCCCATACCTATGGTAACTTAATCTTTGACAAAGGGGCTAAAACCATCGAATGGAAAAAAGATAGCATTTTCAACAAATGGTGCTGGTCCAACTGGTGGTCAGCATGTAGAAAAATGAAAATTGATCCATACTTATCTCCTTGTACAAAGCTCAATTCCAAGTGGATTAAGGACCTCCACCTAAAACCAGCCACACTGAAACTAATAGAAGAGAAACTGGGAAAAAGCCTGGAATACATAGGCACAGGGAAAAAGTTCCTGAACAGAACGCCAATGGCCTGTGCTCTAAGACCAAAAATTGACAAATGGGACCTCATAAAGCTGCAAAGCTTCTGTAAAGCAAAGGACACAGTCAATAGGACAGAGCGGCAACCAACAGATTGGGAAAAGATATTCACCAACCCTACATCTGATAAAGGGCTAATATCCAAGGTATACAAAGAACTGAAGAAATTAGACTCTAGACAATCAAAGAATCCTATTAAAAAATGGAGCACAGACCTGAACAAAGAATTCTCAACTGAGGAAGCTCGAATGGTTGAGAAGCACCTAAAGAAGTGTTCAGCATCCCTAGTCATCAGGGAAATGCAAATGAAAACAACACTGAGATTCCACCTCACACCAGTCAGAATGGCTAAGATCAAAAACACAGGTGACAGTACATGTTGGCGAGGATGTGGAGAAAGAGGAACACTCCTCCACTGTTGGTGGGATTGTAAACTGGTACAACCACTATGGAAGGCAGTCTGGCGGTATCTCAGAAAATTGAACATAGCGTTACCCAGGGACCCAGCTATACCACTCCTGGGCATATACCCAAAAGAAGTTTCAACATACAACAGGGACACATGCTCCACCATGTTCATAGCAGCCTT
>NW_021606559.1:0-2415 GCF_004785775.1 Grammomys surdaster | reverse complement strand
CTAAACAGGCATTGCCTGTGGCCGAAAAGCCGCTTCAGGCGGGAAGAGCAGGGTTAAAAAGAATTAGAAAGCAGGGTATTGAAGTGTTAAATTAGCTGCCCGCTACATCTCCAATGACCGAGATAAAAAGTTACATTTTAAATATGAGAGAGAGAGAAAGAGTTTTAAAAAAAAAAAATACAGGTGCCCTCTCTCTGAGCTGTGTCAACAAAAAGAATGAAAAGGCTATTTCAGAGTTCATCTAGAAGCAGAGAATTCGGGAAAAGTCCTAAAATTCTCTGTAGTTCTTAGAGTCCTTTTTGTCTCTTGTCCTTGGCGCGCCAATGTCCACGTGTTGTGTTTGCCTTTTGTTTCGTTGTCTAAATGTTCTGTGTTTGTTACGTGTTCAAAAAGAAAGATCGTTAAAACTGCTTGATCCAACCTTTGGGAGCAAAAAAGGTCTTTTCAGGAATTGAGGTTGACATAAGCTGCTTTTAAAAGAGACCAGCAACATTTTGGGTTTTATAAGAAAGCTAAGAGTCATTTTGTCCTAGAAAAACCTCTGTGACAAAGTGCTTTTCTCTTGAAATTACAGCTAGAAAGACAAGAAATTTTGTTTGATCTAAAAATGAGATATATAGCCATTTCATTGTTGTTTCAGATTGGTTTTAAAAGTATAAAAATGTTCTACATGTCTTGGTTATAGACTATTGGCTTAAATTATTGGGTATAATTAAAAATTTACAACTTTGATAACGAAAGGTGGCGTAGAACTAGCTCAGTGTTAGAGTCGTTCAGAAACCAGGTATATAAAAAATAAGATTTTAGACCAATGTCTCTTCAATGAGATTAAAAGCTGCTTCATACATTCATGTGTAGAGAATTGGTGACAAAACTTTGTAACATAGGGGTGGTCTGCTTGGTGTTGATTTTAGAGAAGATAAATTGTTTAAATTGGTTTTGCTTTTGCTTCTCAAAATTAATGGTTACACTCTAATGCTACAAAGATATTTAAAAGTTTAGTTAAACTGCCAGTATTCCATTGGCTACAGTTGGCAGTTGTAATCTTGAGTTTAAAATTTTTTTGATTCGCCCATGTTATGGAAAGGGGGACAGCAAGTAGAGTTAAATAAAAATATTTAAAACGGGTTGTGATACAATGCTGGCCTGCTAAAGACTAAGAACGTTTACATTTAAATTAAGACACGAAGGCTGAGATTTTAACGTGCTTGTAAGACAAGGTCAGTGTGATGTTAATCAGGTTAAACTGCCCACACAGCCCTCAAATCATACAAGCAAAGACAGACTTAGATACTTGTCTTTGCAATGAAATTGCACCCTCATGCAATCAGGTTCTGGCCATAACTGCACAGAGCCATAGAGATGGGGAGTGTTTTAAATGTAGAAATTTAGATAGTTTTTAAGGTGACTGTCCCAAGAACAGAGGCTTAAACAACAGTCAAGTGACCAAGGTTACCTGACACACCTGTCCTTGGTACAGAAAAGATAATCCTTGGGCCAGGCCTCAGGATATAGGCCAAGATTAAAACATTTACATTTAAATTAGACTATAACAGAGTAGTTGAGACAGGAGCTTAGATTTCAGACATTCCTATTGTCCTGTCCCGCCTCAAAAAGGGTGTTCTCTAGAATTTGTTTATTGCCTTGCTTGTTCCTTAGGGAGGGGTCAGCCTCAGACTCAAAGAAATTCAAAGCAGCTTTTGGGCCAGGCCAAAATTGTTGAGTGTAATAGAAGACAAAATGGCTTTGGTTCCTCTGATGTGTATTAGGTCTTATCAGTAACTAAAAACCTAATCTTAAATTAATAATTAAAAGAAAAAGGGTTTTAAAAGATTGATAGATACTGGGGCTAATTAACAATTATTAGAAGACAAGATTGCCTTCAGCTTGGCTTTATTTGATACTTCACTCAGCTAAAAAGAGTTGGTTATTCAATTAATTCAAAAACCCTAGAAGCCAGACAGTGGTGGCACACGCCTTTAATCCCAACACTTGGGAGGCAGAGACAGACAGATTTCTGAGTTCAAGGCCAGCCTGGTCTACAGAGTGAGTTCCGAGACAGCCAGGGCTACACAGAGAAAGTTCAAATTTAAGATTTATAAGGCTAATGGGACACTACAGCCTGACTTGCCTACTCCAGCTGCCATTCTAGTAAATACATATAAAAAATTATTATAGATTTAAAAGACTGTTTTATATAGTTCCTTTACCTCCTGGTAAAGGTGAGAGGTTTACATTAAGTGAAATTACTTGTGAATTTTGAGAGCCCATAAAGCCATTCATTAAAAAAGCTTGCCTCAAAGAATAATTAATGGCCTTAAAAAATTTGTTGTTGCTTTAATACAAAAGGTTAAGGCGTTTAAATCTCTCAGTATATATTATTCGTTGTATATTTTATTGGCTGATCTCTCTAAA
>NW_021606558.1:0-1076 GCF_004785775.1 Grammomys surdaster | reverse complement strand
GAGAGAGAGAGAGAGAGAGAGAGAGAGAGAGAGAGAGAGAGAGAGAGGATTGATTGTGTGGTAACCTGGAAGGCCAAAAACAGTGAGTAACCTTGAAGCTGGAGTTGCAGACGGTTGACCGGTTGACAGTTGTGAATCATGCAGTATGGGTCCTGGTACCTGAACTCGCATTCTCTACAAAAATGGTATAGACCATTAACTAAAAGCCATCTCTCCAGCCCTAGCAAATGTCATCTTACTCCTCAAAATATCTTGCATTGTTCATTATATGTAGTATGACCTCAGTTGATATTTGTTGTGTAAAACAGTGTGAGCAAGAATGAATGCATACAGCAAGAATGAATAGTTACATGGATTATTTGTGTATCAGTATTACCTAGATTTAAGAAAACCAAAATCAAACCAAATGGTTGGCTGGGCTTCGCTTTGATTCTTTGTCTTCTAGTGAGACAACTAGGGCCGAGAAAGACTAAATCCTCCTAAGAGTCACACTGCCCATTCCCGTTTTGAGCTTTTAATTCTAAACCATTCTGCTCAATATTGGTCTCTTATTTCTCAGTGTCTGGCACATACATCATGGAATTAACTTTAATAACACACACACTATTTCTTTTTGTACCCTTCTTACTAATACTTTCTTAGTTCTATACCTTCCTAGAAATCACAAATGACTGTTTGTTATAACAGGAAGATGTCCTGCTCAGGATAAACAACACAATTGTGGCAACACAGTTGGTTCAAAAAGCACTACTTAAAATCTAATATAATTCCCCTAGTAGAGTCTATGGGCATGCAGGGGAGTGCATAGCTAATATCAAAATAAATGGAACCAGGCACAGTGGCACATGCCTGTACTTTTAGCACTTGGTAGACTGAGGCAGAAGGATCTCAAGTTTGAGGCCAGCTTGAATTACATAGAAAGACCTGTCAGAAGAAGGAGAGAAGGCGAGGAGAGGGGAAGAGAGGAAAGAAAGAAAGAAAGAAAGAAAGAAAGAAAGAAAGAAAGAAAGAAAGAAAGAAAGAAAGAACGAGGGAGGGAGGGAGGGAGGGAGGGAGGGAGGGAGGGCGGGGGGGAG
>NW_021606557.1:0-1116 GCF_004785775.1 Grammomys surdaster | reverse complement strand
ATTTAAAAACCTATTTTGTCAATACCTTTTTAAAAAACATTTCTGTCAGTATCTTTATTTAATAACCAATTCTATCAGTTTCATGATTCAATAACCAATTCTGTCAATATATTTATGTGATAAACAATTCTGTCAATATCTTTATTTAAAAACCAATTCTGTCTCTATGACAGATGACTATTGATATTTCAGCTTTATTTATTTCTGCTTTCCCATGAACTCTAACTGATGACTATTGATTAATCAAGTTCACTTTTTCTGTTCATTTATTTCTGAATTACTATTATACACGAATTGTTATTATTGATTCTTCTTGTTCATTTATTTCTGACTTACTATTATCTATGACTGATGACTATTGATATTTCAGCTTTATTTTTTCTTGTTTACAATTAACTATGACTGATGACTATTGATTAATCAATTTCATTTATCTCTGAGTTACTATTATCCACGAATGCTGAATATTGATTATTCATGTTCATTTATTTCTGACTTACTATTATCTATGACTGATGACTATTGATATTTCAGCTTCATATATTTCTGATTTACATAGTAAAAGCAATTTACAGCAAACCAGTAGCCAACATCTAGCTAAATGGAGAGAAACTTGAAGCAATCCCACTAAGATCAGGGACTAGACAAGGCTTCCCACTCTCCCCCTACCTATTCAATATAGTACTGGAAGTCCTAGCCAGAGCAATTAGACAGCAAAAAGAAGTCAAAGGGATACAAATAGGAAAGGAAGAAGTCAAAATATCGCTATTTCCAGATGATATGATAGTATACTTAAGTGACCCCCAAACTTCCACCAGAGAACTCCAAAACCTGATAAACAACTTCAGCAAAGTGGCTGGTTATAAAATCAACTCAAACAAATCAGTAGCCTTCCTCTACATGAAAGATAAACAGACTGAAAAAGAAATTAGGGAAATGACACCCTTCCCAATAGTTGCAAATAATATGAAATACCTTGGTGTGAATCTAACCAAGCAAGTGAAAGACCTGTATGACAAGAACTTCAAGTCTCTGAAGAAAGAAATTGAAGAAGATCTCAGAAGATGGAAAGATCTCCCATGCTCATGGATTGGCAGGATTAATATAATAAAAATG
>NW_021606556.1:0-1810 GCF_004785775.1 Grammomys surdaster | reverse complement strand
CTTAGATCTCAAAGCAATGTGAAAATTCCCTTCATCTGCAGTGGTTGCCAATTTTGGACTTGAGAAAGATTTCAGTCACCAGAGCAGTTGGAGGAAGTGAAAACAAGATGCCATTAAAACTCCCGAGTCACAGGAGCAACTTGTCTAGTGGATGAACAGGAAGTGGACCATGGTTGCGATTACTTACTCTGCTGCTCATAAGAACACTGACCCTCAAATTCTACTGTGTATTTCTCAACTGTGCTGTTGAATTGCTGACTATGTAAGTGTAACTTATCTGGATTTTTATTATACTTCTTATTGTTGCCAGGATATTTATGTAATAATTTCAGAGACGATGTACTTGTCTGGAGTTTGCAAACATGGATTTATTTCCCTTTAGGTAGTTACAAAGCTGATATAATTCACATCCATTCATGGTTTCTAACTCAGCTGTTTTATCACTGTCCTAGCAATATCTTTGCATTTGGAGATTATGCATTCTCAGGGAGCTTCTTAGATACTAGTCCCTTAAATACCAGTGCACTTTTGTTGAAATTTTAATTGATATTTTAGCAATTTTTTAAATTAAATTTTAGCTGTCTTTAAAGTTATGGTTGTATAAACATTGTTTAAGCAATGAAGCACTCTGTATTAATTTTTTCATCTGAAAGTATGAACTGTCAAGTTCAGCATTCAGAAATATGTTCTCATATACTTATTTATTAATGTTGTACTTTAGAGTTGATAAAATCACTATGTATGCATTCTATGTGATGATATTAAGCCCCAATGATTTTTCAAAATTTTTATTTATTTTATTAAATCAAATTATAATTTTTACTTATTCACACAGGGGTTATAAACACAAAAAGACAGGACATGGGGAAGGAGATGACACCTGAGTGTGGGTGTTCAGGGGGAGTACAGATATCTTTCAGAACAGGGTATCAGCTGGGTGAAGGTTCAGAGTACAAGTCACTATGACTTTGCCTATGATTAACTTGTCCTTATCTAAGTTGGTATTATCTGCCAAGGCTACCTATTTCCAAGGTCTATGACTACTCAGGCTGCTAAATTTCCACAAAAGCTGCCTGTTTACAATAGCTAATAGCCATCTGTTTCAATGTTTTTCCACAGAGACCCAAGACTTGGTGTTAGTATACATGTATGACAGGCCTATTGTTGATTTTAGACCAATGACTGATTTTAGGCCTTCAGTGTATAAGTAGGGCTGCCCCTGACATCTCCTCCCTTCTCTAAGTGTAGAAGGGCTGTGGTGATTCAAATCTTTCGAAGGCAGGGGTAGAGGCCTGACCTCCAGTAATTGAGGGGGACTTTGTAATGGCTATGGTCTCCCTGTTGTTGTCCAGTGAGGAATGAGGGTCATACCCATCCTGATGTCTTTTTCTTGGAGATGGGATACTTTTGACATCAACCCCTATGCAGTCAGGCTTGTCCCTCAGGGAACCCAGAGAGATATTTTTAACTTTAGTTTATATTCCCTTGCAGTACTTAGCCTCGCAGCCTAAGCAAAAATTCAGATCGCCAGTCAGAGGGGTTCTGGGTGGACCCTCTCTGCTTGGTCTAGGGATGGAAGTCTCCTCTTTTAGGTTGGGTGGAGAAGGATTTTGGGAACACCCTGGATAGAGTAACAACCTCATCTTAAGTCTCGTGGTCCTCCATTGCTAACTTATGATAATGTATCTGAATAGGTTTTGCTACCAAATTATTTATCTGTTTGTTGTTCACAAAGTTAGTCAGCCTATTTATGGCCCAGGGACCAAGAGAAATAAGCAGAAAGAACCCAAATAATGGTCCCAAGATGGGA
>NW_021606555.1:0-1525 GCF_004785775.1 Grammomys surdaster | reverse complement strand
TTCTTTGATTGTCTAGAGTCTAATTTCTTCAGTTCTTTGTATACCTTAGATATTAGCCCTTTATCAGATGTAGGGTTGGTGAAGATCTTTTCCCAATCTTTTTGTTGCCGCTCTGTCCTATTGACTGTGTCCTTTGCTTTACAAAAGCTTTGCAGCTTTATGAGGTCCCATTAGAGCACAGGCCATTGGCGTTCTGTTCAGGAAGTTTTCTCCCATACCCATGTGTTCCAGGCTTTTCCCCAGTTTCTCTTCTATTAGTTTCAGTGTGGCTGGTTTTAGGTGGAGGTCTTTAATCCATTTGGAATTGAGCTTTGTACAAGGAGATAAGTATGGATCAATTTGCATTTTTCTACATGTTGACCACCATTTGGACCAGCACCATTTGTTGAAAATGCTATCTTTTTTCCACTCGATGGTTTTAGCCCCTTTGTCAAAGATCAAGTGACCATAGGTATGGGGGTTCATTTCTGGGTCTTCTATTCTATTCCATTGATCCTCCTGCCTGTCTCTGTTCAAATACCATGCAGTTTTTATCACTATTACTTTGTAGTACAGCTTGAAGTCAGGGATGGTGATTCCCCCAGAAGTTCTTTTATTGCTGAGAGTAGTTTTCGCAATCCTGGGATTTTGTTATTCCAAATGAATTTTAAGATTGCTCTTTCTATCTCTGTGAAGAATTGAGTGGGAATTTTGATGGGGATTGCATTAAAGCTGTAGATGGCTTTTGGCAAAATAGCCATTTTTGCTATATTAATCCTTCAAATCCATGAGCATGGGAGATCTTTCCATCTTCTGAGATCTGCTTCAATTTCTTTCTTCAGGGGCATGAAGTTCTTGTCATACAGGTCTTTTACTTGCTTGGTTAGGTTCACACCAAGGTATTTTATATTATCTGTAACTATTGTGAAGGGTGTCATTTCCATAATTTCTTTCTCAGCCAGTTTATCTTTTGAGTAGAGGAAGGCTACTGATTTGCTTGAGTTAATTTTATATCCAGCCACTTTGCTAAAGTTGTTTATCAGGTTTAGGAGTTCTCTGGTGGACGTTTTGGGGTCACTTAAGTATACTATCATATCATCTGCAAATAGTGAGATTTTGACTTCTTCCTTTCCAATTTGTATCCCTTTGACCTCCTTGTGTTGCCTAATTGCTCTGGTTAGGACTTCCAATACTATATTAAATGAGTAGGGGGAGAGTGGGCATCCTTGCCTAGTCCCTGATTTTAGTGGGATTGCTTCAAATTTCCCTCCATTTAGTTTGATGCTGGTTATTGGTTTGCTTTATATTGCTTTTACTATGTTTAGGTATGAACCTTGAATTCCTGATCGTTCCAAGACTTTTATCATGAAGGGGTGTTGAATTTTGTCAAATGCTTCCTCAGCATCTAGTGATATGATCATGTGGTTTTTTTCTTTGAGTTTGTTTATATAATGGATTACATTGATGGATTTCCGAATATTGAATCAACCCTGCATTCCTGGGATAAAGCCTACTTGATCATGATGGATAATTGTTTTGATGTGTT
>NW_021606554.1:0-4096 GCF_004785775.1 Grammomys surdaster | reverse complement strand
TTTCACTTGCTTGGTTAGATTCACACCAAGGTATTTCATATTATTTGCAACTATTGTGAAGGGTGTCATTTCCCTAATTTCTTTTTCAGTCTGTTTATCTTTCATGTAGAGGAAGGCTACTGATTTGTTTGAGTTGATTTTATAACCAGCCACTTTGCTGAAGTTGTTTATCAGGTTTAGGAGTTCTCTGGTGGAAGTTTGGGGGTCACTTAAGAATACTATCATATCATCTGCAAATAGCAATATTTTGACTTCTTCCTTTCCTATTTGTATCCCTTTGACTTCTTTTTGTTGTCTAATTGCTCTGGCTAGGACTTCCAGTACTATATTGAATAGGTAGGTGGAGAGTGGGCAGCCTTGTCTAGTCCCTGATCTTAGTGGGATTGCTTCAAGTTTCTCTCCATTTAGCTTGATGTTGGCTACTGGTTTGCTGTAAATTGCTTTTACTATGTTTAGGTAGGGGCCTTGAATTCCTGATCTTTCCAAGACTGTTACCATGAAGGGATGTTGAATTTTGTCAAATGCTTTCTTAGCATCTAGTGAGATGATCATGTGGTATTTTTCTTTAAGTTTGTTTATATAGTGGATTACATTGATGGATTTCTGAATATTGAACCATCCCTGCATTCCTGGGATAAAACCTCCTTGATCATGATGGATGATGGTTTTGATGTGTTCTTGGATTCGGTTTGCTAGAATTTTATTGAGTATTTTTGCATCGATGTTCATAATAGAGATTGGTCTGAAGTTCTCTTTCATTGTTGGGTCCTTGTGGGGTTTGGGTATGAGTGTAATTGTAGATTCATAGAACGAACTGCATAGTGTTCCTTCTGTTTCTATTTTGTGGAATAGTTTGAAGGAATTGGTATTAGTTCTTCCTTGAAGATCTGATAGAATTCAGCACTAAAACCATCTGGTCCTGGGCTTTTTTTAATGACTGCTGCTATTTCCTTAGGGGTTATGGGACTATTTAGATGGTTTATATGCTCCTGGTTTAACTTTGATACCTGATATCTTTCTAGGAAATTGTCCATTTCATCCAGGTTTTCCAGTTTTGTTGAGTATAGGCCTCTGTAGTAGGATCTGATTATTTTTTGGATATCTTCAGTTTCTGTTGTTATGTCTCCCTTTTCAGTTCTGATTTTATTAATTTGGATACTGTCTCTGTGCCCTCTGGTTAATCTGGCTAACGCTTTACCTATCTTGTTAATTTTCTCAAAGAACCAGCTTCTGGTTTTATTGATATTTTGTCTTGTTCTTTCTGTTTCTATTTGGTTGATTTCAGCCCTGAATTTGATTATTTCCTGCCTTCTACTCCTCCTGGGTGTATTTGCTTCTTTTTGTTCTAGAGCTTTTATTTGTGCAGTCAAGTTGTTAGTGTGTGCTCTTTCCAGTTTCTCTTTGTAGGCACTTAGAGCTATGAGTTTTCCTCTTAGCACTGCCTTCATGATGTCCCACAAGTTTTAGTATGATGTGTCCTCATTTTCATTGCATTCTAAAAATTCTTTGATTTCTTTCTTTATTTCTTCCTTGACCAAGTCATCTTGAGTAGAGAGTTGTTCAGTTTCCATGTGCACGTGGGTTTTCCATTGGTTTTGTGATTATTAAAGACCAGTCTTAGTCCGTGGTGATCTGATAAGATGCAAGGGATTATTTCAATCTTTTTGTATCTGTAGAGGCTTGTTTTGTGACCAAGTATATGGTCTATTTTGGAGAAGGTACCATGAGGTGCTGAGAAAAAGATATATTCTTTTGTTTTAGGATGAAATGTTCTATAGATGTCTGTTAAGTCCATTTGGTTCATAACTTCTGTTAATGTCAAAGTGTCTCGGTTTAGTTTCTGTTTCCATGATCTGTCCATTGCTGAGAGTGGGGTGTTGATATCAGCCACTATTATTGTGTGAGGTGTAATATGTGTTTTGAGCTTTAGTATAGTTTCTTTTATGTATGTAGGTGCCCTTGCATTTGGAGCATAGATGTTCAGAATTGAGAGTTCACCTTGGTAGATTTTTACTTCGATGAGTATGAAGTGTCCTTCCTTATGTTTTTTGATTAATTTTGGATGAAAGTTGATTTTATTTCATATTAGAATGGCTACTCCAGCTTGTTTCTTGGGACTATAGGCTTGGAAAATTGTTTTCCACTCTTTTATTTTGAGGTAGTGTCTGTATTTGTCACTGAGGTGTGTTTCCTATATGCAGCAAAATTCTGGGTCTTGTTTGTGTATCCAGTCTCATAGTCTGTGTCTTTTTATTGGCGAATTGAGACCATTGATGTTAAGAGATATTAAGGAAAAATGATTGTGGCTTCCTGTTATTTTTGTTATTAGAGGTAGAATTATGTTTGTATAGTTATCTTCTTTTGGGGTTGTTGAAAGATTACTTCCTTACTTTTTCTAGGTTGTAGTTTCCCTCCTTGTGTTGGCATTTTCCATCAAATATCCTTTGAAGTGCTGGGTTTGTGAGAAGATACTGTGCAAATTTGATTTTGTCATGGAAGATTGTGGTTTCACCATCTATAGTGATTGAGAATTTTGCTGGGTATAGTAATCTGAGCTGGCAATTGTGTTCTCTTAGGGTCTGTATGATGTCAGTCCAGGCTCTTCTGTGTTTTATAGTCTCTGGTGAGAAGTCTGGTGTAATTCTTATAGGTCTGCCTTTGTATGTTACTTGACCTTTTTCCCTTACTGCTTTTAGTATTTTTTCTTTGTTTTGTGCATCTGATATTTTGATTATTTTTTGACGGGAGGTATTTCTTTTCTGGTCTATTCTATTTGGTGTTCTGTAGGTTTCTTGTATGTTTATGGGCATCTTGTTCTTTAGGTTATGGAAGTTTTCCTCAATAATTTTGTTGAAGATGTTTACTGGCCCTTTAAGTTGGGAATCTTCATTCTCATCTATACCTATTATCCTTAGGTTTGGTCTTCTCATTGTGTCCTGGATTTCCTGGATGTTTTGAGTTTGGAGTTTTTTGCATTTTGCATTTTCTGTGACAACTGTGTCAATATTTTCCACTGTATCTTCTGCATTTGAGATTCTCTCTTCTATCTCTTGTATTCGGTTGGTGATGCTTGCGTCTATGACTCCTGATCTCTTTCTTAGGTTTTCTATCTCCATGGTTGTCTCCCTTTGAACTTTCTTTATTGTTTCTATTTCCATTTTCAGATCCTGAATGTTTTTGTTTAATTCCTTCTTTGTGTTTTCTTGCATTTCTTTAAGGGATTTCTGTGATTCTTCTTTAAGGTCTTCTATCTGTTTACTTGCACTCTCTTGTATTTCTTTAAGGGAGTTATTTAATTCCTGCTTATAATCCTCTATCATCATCATGAGAAGTGATTTTAATTCTGAATCCTGCTTTTCTGTTGTGATGGTGTGTCGAGGGCTTGCTATATTGGGAGAACTGGGTACTGATGATGCCAAGAAACTTTGGTTTCTGTTGCTTATGTTCTTGTGCTTGCCTTTTGCCATCTGGTTAACTCTAGTGGTACCTGAACTCACTGTATCTGACTGGAGTCTGTATTTCCAGTTATCTTGTTTGTGTCAGAATTCCTCAGAGTCCAGATGTCTCTGTGGTCTTATGCTCCTAATCTTTGGGTGGAAGAACTCCTGGGACTCAGGCCACCTCTTAGATCTGGAAATCCTTCTGCTCTGAGTGCAGTGGCTCCTCGGCTGCTCTGAGTGCAGTGGCTCCTTGGCTGCTCTGAGTGCAGTGGCTCCTCGATGACTCAGGATTCAGTATCTCCACAGGACAGGAGCAGATCGACTCTGTGTCTGCCCCAGCCCAAAGGACCAGGCAGGGGCAGAAGGGGCGCGAAAACTATTCTCAACAAAAAATTACTTCTTTCTAGAGGAATCACCATCCCTGACCTCAAGTTCTATGACAGAGCAATAGTGATAACAACTGCATGGTATTGGTACAGATAGAGGCAGGAAGATCAATGGAATAGAATTGAAGACCCAGAAATGAACCCACACACCTATAGCCACTTGACCTTTGACGAAGGAGCTAAAACTGTCCATTCACAAAAGGACAGCATTTTCAACAAATGATGCTGGTTCAACTGGAGGACAACATGTAGAAGAAGGAAAATTGATCC
>NW_021606553.1:0-2395 GCF_004785775.1 Grammomys surdaster | reverse complement strand
AACCATCTCTCCAGTCTCTGGATAGTTGATCTTAAGGACTATTTTTTTTTTTATAAATAATTTATTTATTTTTGAACATGAAATGCTTTTTTATAGCATGTTTCACAAGGGGAGGGGGTAAGAGGGGCCAGATGGTGGAAAAGTACAAAATCTTCTTGGCCTGTGCCTTGAAACATGTCATGGTCTATACGGTACACTGCCTTGAATTATGATCTACCTGCTGTTCTTCAGAAGATATGGTACACTGCTTGAGTTATGGTCTCCCTGCTATTCTTAAGATGATATGGTACACTGCTTTGAGTCTATCTGCAGTTGCTAAGCAGGATCTTGCAGTTGCCAAGCTTCAGAGGACATTGTGCAGGTGGGGAAAGGTGGGGGGTGAGGGTAAGGGCGAGGGTCCTGGCTTCTGGCATCTCCCCCTTCTCTGTTTAGTTAGAGAAGGCATCTTATGATCAATCCCAACTATGTGAATTTTGAATTTGGATGTCTAATTATGGGGGGTCTTAGACAAGTTCACAACCCCAAAACACTGATGTGAGACGAGTCACATCGATGGTCGAAGGTTTTAGGCTGTCGACGATGGGCAACGTCAAGGGACTCCGATGTGGGTGAAAGGAGGGTGAGGGCCCTGTCTTAGGCCATGTAGGCTGCACCCACTCCCAGCACCACGCACTCCTTTTCGGCTGCATTGGGTGGGCCCCTGGGAAGTGGACCTACAATAATCCCGTCATTGGGCTAACTCACAGCCATCCTAGTCCCTTGTAAATGTTCAAGTTACCAACCATTTGTCAGTTTGGGGTGTAATATTGTCATAAAGGAAGGCTCCCCAATGTTAGCGGCCATATCAAGGGCGGCCTTGGTTTAGGAAAAAGCCAATTTTTGTTGTGGTGATCAAGAGGCCAAGCTCTCTATCGAGTGTGCGGGGCGCGCGCATGTAGTCTCGCCGGCGAAACTGTACACACACACGAACACACACACACACACTAGAATCCTTCCGTAGAAACACGTTTATTCCCATAAACCAAAATGGTGGTAGAAGAAGAGAAGGCGTGGGAAAGCACTGCCTATATACCCCAGAGCGGGGTATTCACCCCCTGATTGGCTGCTTACTCGTAGCGCGCCAAACGCCGTGGGATGGGCTTAGTTTTGGCGGGCTTACCATGGCACATGCGCAGTTTACTTGGTACTAGGAAGAATTACGGGCGACAGCGCCACCTAGCGATGGCGGACTTTGTCAGCTCTCGTGGCGGCTCCCAACAACTGCCCCTTTTTGTTTAAATATAGAGGGTGGCAGGGGTCCCTGGGAAGGTTTCGTAACTCCCACCTTTGGGGGGTCTCACGGCGGGTCTGAGTCTCTTTAGAGGGCAGTGCTCAAACTCTTACCCGTCACGGGGTCAGCCTCCCCACCCGAGGCTGCCCTGTCTTAGGTGGCCGAGCCTTATCCGTCCACTCCGTTATTGACTTACCAGACCTTCTATCCGTGGAACGAACACCTTAGTGGGCAGGGACTGTGTACAGAAATGTTTGAGGCTTTACAGGGTGTCTTTACCAGAAGCCCTAGGGTGCAGCGGCTGAGGAATCTGTCTACTGGCTATTTCCTTTTAGATTTGTCAAACAGACACTGGCCAATGTCCTGTGTCTAGGCTGACTGACATTTCTTCACAGCCAGCACCAAAGAATGGTGAGCTCTATGTCTAGGCTACGAGGGTCGCGCACCCACACCTGGCATTCTCTGAATGTGCGCTCCAGGTTGTGGCCACTCGTAATGCCTGTCACCGGGTAATATCACCATTCGTGGTATACCTCTGGCATATGAGATCAGCTTATTCCCGTCGTTGGGATCAATTGACAGCCGGTCTGGAGACAAAAGGATGGAGTTATCTAACTGACTGCCCTTAGCCTGTCTAGCATGGTACCAGTTATGACTCAAACCCACGGCCTGATCAAGCAAATTCCATCTTGGGGGAATAAGCGATCAAAGAACCAACAGTTTAAAACCGTCTCCCTTACCCTACCAGGTGCAATGGAAACACAAGTCCTCTGGGTACAAGGGCTAAGGGGAACAGAAAGAGATGCAAACACCCATCCCTGTGCAATGGAGTCATCTCCTAGGGGTGCAAGGGCTGTTTGTCTCAAAATTCAGGTACCACAGCTATACAGACAAGGGTCAGCCAGGCCGAGACTCCTCACTGACCCAGTGTAAAGGGCAAATGTTCTGGGGTGCAACGCTGATGGCCTAACATTTAGCACCACTACTCGTGGGGGGAGGACTGCTCATTTTCGAAGCAGTGAAAGCTACACTGCAGGGAAAGCCCCTAGTACTTTGGTCACAAACGCCTGGCCAATAATAGCCTTGCCAAGATTCTGTTGAGCTATGAGTTCGCAAACCAATCAA
>NW_021606552.1:0-1970 GCF_004785775.1 Grammomys surdaster | reverse complement strand
GGGATTGGAACCAGCACAAGACAAAGGTGACAGTTTCCTTTATACAGTATAAGTGGATTATAGTTTGCAAACCTGAAAAGAGTTGGACATCAATAAAGTCAATACAGGAATTGAAATTTTTGCAGTTGTATTTTTGGCTTCATTTGAAGGATTATCATCACTGTGAAGTTTTGAAATGTTTGTATACACCCTATGATGTTGTACATATGTGATCTGATGTTAAGCTTTTACTTGATGCTGGAATAAATTATGAATTTTAGAGAGTTCAGGAAGAGAAAAGGACATTTAAGATTCTGAGCCTAGTTGAGTCTGGACTAGAGTATGGGTATTTTGACATTGGATAGTTTCTAAGATCCTTTGGCTTGGTATAGCCCCCATAATCTCTTTGGTTTTTTCTGCAGAGGCAAGTTAATGTCATGGAATGGTTTTGATTGTTTCACTATTCTTAGCCTACATGAATTTAGCACTAATCAGATATGTGGCCTTCCTGAGGGTGGGGTCGCTTTGTCATAGGAAGTGTGTCACAATGGAGAATTCATGAAAATCTCAGGTCAGCACAGCTTGGTTAAAACCATCCTCCTGGCAGCCAGTTGAAGAGAATTACTTGCCTTCCTTGCCTCCTTTAGTACTATGTCATCTTAAATGCTGTCTGAATTTCTGCCATCTTGTTAATAGAAGGAATCTTTAAGTTGTAAGTCAGCCCAAATTGACTATCATCCTCAATAAGAGTTGTCTTGCTCATGGGGTCTCTTCACTGTCTTTAATCCTTAAGTAACATAGAAAGGGGTACCAGAGACAGGGGTATCATTGTGATAGGTCTATCCATGTTTTTGTTTGTAAGAAATTTGATTCTGGCAGTTTGGATGCTTTAAATGGAGCTTAATATGCTGAAGTATTAGCAGCAGTGCAGAGAGTGGTGCTAAGACTGATTTTAAAAGATGGGGCTTGGCACAGTAGATTTCAGACAAGAGTATTATTAATATGAGGCTTAGAAAATATCTTTTTGTATTTTGGTGAAGAATAGGGCTTCCTTTTGTGCTAAGATTTTTTTTAACTAAGGGAGCTTGGCTCAGTAGATTTCAGAGGATAGGAATATTATTATGAGTCTTAGAAAAAATTCTTTTTTCATTTTTGTGAGAAATAGGACTCCCTTATGCCTTTGTCTTAAGATTTTTCTGGTTTGTAACTTAAAGCGATACTGATTAATAACATTATTAAAGAGAGCCTCAAAGAGACATAGATTAGACTTTGTTTTGTGGTTCACTCTCATGGGGAACATTTTGAAGCAATAGGGTAAACTGAGAATGGAAACCTCAAAATGTACGGGGTCATATTTAGGGTTCACAAATATATATCAGGAAGCAGAATGGATCTAAATCAAGTGTCCACGGATATTAAATGGAAGTAGCTGAGAATTGACCTGAGGGCAATATCCACCCCAACTTGGCATTCTGTTTGTGGATCTTCAGTTGATTAAGGGCTGGTTTATATTATGTAGACATTTTAATTCTGAGGTTCCTTTTTTTCATTTTTACAGAAGGTGATATAATTCTGGTTCAAGTGGCCAAGGCATGGATGGGATGGCTGCTGTCTGTTTTCATGATGACTACAAATGTAGTGAACCAAAATCCATAAATGGAAGATAAATAAGAGATCTATATCCTGAGGCTAGAAAACAGAGGTTTTTGATCTGAAACATGACATGGGATACACAAGCTTTGGTTAGAGATCTTGAGAATACTGGCTGTAGTATTCTTAATTTCCTCTTTTATTTAATAAAAATTAGAAGCATTTTGATCTCTTCTCACTGAAAACTAAAGTATTCTCCCAGACTTTTTCTAGAAATTGACAAATATAATTCATTTCCCAGTGAAGATTTTTCATTATGTTAACGTATTTCTTGATAATAATAATATACATTACATTTGCTTGTTTTTTTTTTAAGCTAAACTTTTATCATTTTTTCTGGA
>NW_021606551.1:0-1031 GCF_004785775.1 Grammomys surdaster | reverse complement strand
CTCCCCACTAAAAAAAGCCCAGGACCAGATGGTTTTAGTGCTGAATTCTATCAGACCTTCAAGGAAGACCTAATACCAATTCTCTTCAAACTATTCCACAAAATAGAGACAGAAGGAACACTACCCAATTCGTTCTATGAAGCTACAATTACACTCATACCCAAACCCCACAAGGACCCGACAAAGAAAGAGAACTTCAGACCAATCTCCCTTATGAACATCGATGCAAAAATACTCAATAAAATTCTAGCAAACCGAATCCAAGACCACATCAAAACAATCATCCATCATGATCAAGTAGGTTTTATCCCAGGAATGCAGGGATGGTTCAATATTCGGAAATCCATCAATGTAATCCACTATATAAACAAACTTAAAGAAAAAAACCACATGATCATCTCACTAGATGCTGAGAAAGCATTTGACAAAATTCAACATCCCTTCATGATAAAAGTCTTGGAAAGATCAGGAATTCAAGGCCCCTACCTAAACATAGTAAAAGCAATTTACAGCAAACCAGTAGCCAACATCAAGCTAAATGGAGAGAAACTTGAAGCAATCCCACTAAGATCAGGGACTAGACAAGGTTGCCCACTCTCCCCCTACCTATTCAATATAGTACTGGAAGTCTTAGCCAGAGCAATTAGACAGCAAAAAGAAGTCAAAGGGATACAAATAGGAAAGGAAGAAGTCAAAATATCGCTATTTGCAGATGATATGATAGTATACTTAAGTGACCCCCAAACTTCCACCAGAGAACTCCTAAACCTGATAAACAACTTCAGCAAAGTGGCTGGTTATAAAATCAACTCAAACAAATCAGTAGCCTTCCTCTACATGAAAGATAAACAGACTGAAAAAGAAATTAGGGAAATGACACCCTTCACAATAGTTGCAAATAATATAAAATACCTTGGTGTGAATCTAACCAAGCAAGTGAAAGACCTGTATGACAAGAACTTCAAGTCTCTGAAGAAAGAAATTGAAGAAGATCTCAGAAGATGGAAAGATCTCCCATGCTCATGGATTGG
>NW_021606550.1:0-1304 GCF_004785775.1 Grammomys surdaster | reverse complement strand
TGCTTATGTTCTTGCGCTTGCCTTTCGCCATCTGGTTAACTCTAGTGTTGCCTGTCCTCACTGGAGTGTAAGACTGGAGTCTGTATTTCCAGTTATCTTGCTTGTTGCAGAGCTCCTCAGAGTCCAGATGTCTCTGTAGTCTTATGATTCTAATCTTGGTGTCTGCTGCTCTGATTGCAGTGGCTCCTCTGCTGCTCTGAGTGCAGTGGCTCCTTTAGGATGACTCAGCAGTCAGTATCTCCACCTGACAGGAGTAGATCAACTCAGTGTCAGCTGCTCTGAATACAGTGGCTCCTCAGCTGCTCTGAGTGCAGTGGCTCCTCGGCTGCTCTGAGTGCAGTGGCTCCTCTAGGATGACTCAGGAGTCAGTATCTCCACAGGACAGGAGCAGACCAACTCTGTGTCTGCCCCAGCCCACAGGACCAGGAAGGGGAGCGATTCTCTTCTTTTGAGTTTGTTTTGAGATGTGTTTTCTTGGGTATCATTACCCTCCTTGTACTGGAGTTTTCCTCTAGCATTCTCTGAGTTTGGGTTATATCATGCCCCTAGAATGGTTCTTTCCATAAGGAATGCTTTGTTTATTTATGCTTGAAATATTCTAAATAAGCATACCACAGTGAACATTCATCTTCACTGCTGTAGTATCCACAAGAAACAGAATTACCTTCCTAGCTGTCTATCACCAGATAAATAGATATAGGAAATATGGTATATATGCACAATGGGATTTTTATTCAGATAGAAAGAAAATAAAATAACAGCATTTGAAAGAAAATCAATGAAATCACAAATGATTAAGTTAATCAAAACAATCCAGTTCCATAAAAGTAAACTATTCCTTGGAGGCAGGGATGAGATGAGAGTTGTGCCCAATCCTCACAAATACACACACTGAACTGAACTTAAAGCATTTCTTTCTGTGCTCTAAGTATTCCTAGGTCTAGACCTCAAAGCTTCTACCCTCTGTACCATCTTCCAATGTCTGCTGACCTAGACATAAAATGTTTCAGCTTCCTAGACTTACTGCTGACCAATCTCACCGTTTTTCTTGTGAACTATAGATGGCTGATTCAATTCAGCTGCTATGTTCTAAAGTCCTCTCCAAGATGGCTGATTTAAACTGGCTTCTCTCAGCTTCTGACTGAATTCCTCTCCTTGGCTTCAAACTAACTCTTACAATTCTTACAATCTGTCCTAATCTTCTGGATCCCTCAATTCTCTGGCTCATCCTGTCTCTTTAAAACTGTCCTGGTAAAACTGCTTCTCTCTCTCTCTCTCTCTCTCTCTCTCTCTCTCTCTCTCTC
>NW_021606549.1:0-1184 GCF_004785775.1 Grammomys surdaster | reverse complement strand
CACCAACAATGGAGGAGTGTTCCTCTTTCTCCACACCCTCGCCAGCATCTACTATCACCTGAGTTTTTAATCTTAGCCATTCTGACTGGTGTGAGATGGAATCTCAGGGTTGTTTTGATTTGCATTTCCCTGACGACTAAGGATGCTGAACATTTCTTTAGATGCTTCTCGGCCATTCGAGTTTCTTCCGTTGAAAATTCTTTGTTAAGCTCTATACCCCATTTTTTAATAGGGTAATTTGGTTGCCTGGAGTCTAATTTCTTGAGTTCTTTGTATATATTGGATATTAGCCCTCTATCAGATGAAGGATTGGTAAAGATCTTTTCCCAATTTGTTGGTTGTCGTTTTGTCCTATTGACAGTGTCCTTTGCCTTACAGAAACTTTGCAATTTTATGAAGTCCCATTTGTCAATTCTCGATCTTAGAGCATATGCCATTGGAGTTCTGTTCAGGAACTTTTCCCCTGTGCCCAAGTATTCGAGGCTTTTCCCCACCTTCTCTTCTATTAGTTTCAGTGTATCTGGTTTTATGTGGAGGTCCTTTATCCACATAGACTTGAGCTTTGTACAAGGAGATAAGAATGGATCAATTTTCATTCTTCTACATGTTGTCTTCCAGTTGAACCAGCACCATTTGTTGAAAATGCTGTCCTTTTTCCACTGGACAGTTTTAGCTCCTTTGTCAAAGATCAAGTGACCATAGGAGTGTGGGTTCATTTCTGGGTCTTCAATTCTATTCCATTGATCTTCCTGCCTGTCTCTGTACCAATACCAGGTAGTTTTTATCACTATTGCTCTGTAGTACAGCTTGAGGTCAGGGATGGTAATTCCTCCAGAAGTTCTTTTATTGTTGAGAATAGTTTTCGCTATCCTGGGTTTTTTGTTATTCCATATGAATTTGAGAATTTCCTTTTCTAACTCTGTGAAGAATTGAGTTGGGATTTTAATGGGGATTGCATTGAATCTGTAGATTGCTTTTGGCAAGATGGCCATTTTTATTATATTAATCCTGCCAATCCATGAGCATGGGAGATCTTTCCATCTTCTGAGATCTTCTTCAATTTCTTTCTTCAGAGACTTGAAGTTCTTGTCATACAGGTCTTTCACTTGCTTGGTTAGATTCACACCAAGGTATTTTATATTATTTGCAACTATTGTGAAGGGTGTCATTTCCCTAATTTCTTT
>NW_021606548.1:0-1555 GCF_004785775.1 Grammomys surdaster | reverse complement strand
GATACAAAAAGATTGAAATAATCCCTTGCATCTTATCAGATCACCACTGACTAAGACTGGTCTTTAATAATGACAAAACCAATGGAAAACACATGTGTACATGGAAACTGAACAACTCTCTACTCAATGATGACTTGCTCAAGGAAGAAATAAAGAAAGAAATTAAAGACTTTTTAGAATTCAATGAAAATGAGGACACATCATACCAAAACTTGTGGGACTTCATGAAGGCAGTGCTAAGAGGAAAACTCATAGCTCTAAGTGCCTACAAAAAGAAACTGGAAAGAAAACACACTAACAAGTTGACAGCACAACTAAAAGCTCTAGAACAAAAAGAAGCAAATACACCCAGGAGGAGTAGAAGGCAGGAAATAATCAAACTCAGGGCTGAAATCAACCAAATAGAAACAGAAAGAACAATACAAAATATCAATAAAACCAGGAGTTGGTTCTTTGAGAAAATCAACAAATAGATAAACCTTTAGCCAGATTAACCAGAGGGCAGAGAGACAGTATCCAAATTAATAAAATCAGAACTGAAAAGGGAGACATAAAACAGAAAGTGAAGAAATTCAAAAAATCATCTGATCCTACTACAAAAACCTATACTCAACAAAACTGGAAAACCTGGATGAAACGGACAATTTCCTAGACAGATACCAGTTACCGAAGTTAAACCAGGAGCAGATAAACCATCTAAATAGTCTCATAACACCTCAGGAAATAGCAGCAGTCATTAAAATTCTCCCCACTAAAAAAAGCCCAGGACCAGATGGGTTTAGTGCTGAATTCCATCAGACCTTCAAGGAAGACCTAATACCAATTCTCTTCAAACTATTCCACAAAATAGAGACAGAAGGAACACTACCCAATTCGTTCTATGAAGCTACAATTACACTCGTACCCAAACCCCACAAAGACCCAACAAAGAAAGAGAACTTCAGACCAATCTCCTTTATGAACATGGATGAAAAAATACTCAATAAAATTCTAGCAAACTGAATTCAAGACCACATCAAAACAATCATCCATCATGATCAAGTAGGTTTTATCCCAGGAATGCAGGGATGGTTCAATATTCAGAAATCCATCAATGTAATCCACTATATAAACAAACTTAAAGAAAAAACCCACATGATCATCTCACTAGATGCTGAGAAAGCATTTGACAAAATTCAACATCCTTTCATGATAAAAGTCTTGGAAAGATCAGGAATTCAAGGCCCCTACCTAAACATAGTAAAAGCAATTTACGGCAAACCAGTAGCCAACATCAAGCTAAATGGAGAGAAACTTGAAGCAATCCCACTAAGATCAGGGACTAGACAAGGCTGCCCATTCTCCCCCTACCTAGTCAATATAGTACTGGAAGTCTTAGCCAGATCAATTAGACAACAAAAAGAAGTCAAAGGGATACAAATAGGAAAGGAAGAATTCAAAATATCACTATTTGCAGATGATATGATAGTATACTTAAGTGACCCCCAAACTTCCACCAGAGAACTCCTAAACCTGATAAACAACTTCAGCAAAGTGGCTGGTTATAAAATCAACT
>NW_021606547.1:0-1205 GCF_004785775.1 Grammomys surdaster | reverse complement strand
TATAGGGAAAAACCACAAACCAAGGAATGGGAAGGGGGTGAGGGGGTTGCTAGGGTGGTATAACATAAAAATAGTGGAACATTCCAAAGGAACCCAACCCACGTGAGTCAGGATCAGGTGAAAACTCTCTGTACGCTTATCTTTCCCAAGAATGTGGTCCTGCCCTGTTACTTCAGCCTTGCCCTGTCACTATGGTTCTCAGCTTGGTTACACCTGGCTAAATTGCATTCTAGCCAGTCTGTCCACATTTCCAACCTGCTTCATGCCTCCATGTCTTTGTAAAGAAAGCCTAAAGAATATTTTATGTCTAAAAAGGACTCTATATACCCAGTATCCATAACTTTTCCCTCTACACTCTCCTTCTCCTTCATGTGTTCTCCAGCTCAAGGGCAAGATGGCAGCTCCCTAGCCTCCACCTTGTCTATCCCCCAGCTCCACAGAGAGGGCTCCTTCACAGTGAACTGCTGTCTTTCATGCCACAGAGCCTGCTGTGACACTCGTTCTAAGACTCTTTCCCTTGGGTGAGAGATTCTCCTTTCATTTTGAGCTCTCAGGAGTGCCTACTTCCGTCTTTCACTAGCTGCCTGCTATCATAGTTTTCTTTCTCTTTCTCCTCATGTGTTCTCCAACTCAACAAGATGGTGGCGACTCCCAAATCTCTGCTCTCTGCCCCTCCCCCAGTGGTCAGCCTTTCACACTCTGCCTGCTAGCTTCTCCCAGGAGCTGCTGGCTATAGTCCAGCTTCCACATGTCTCTCCACCATGGCTCAGTTTTACACAGCCTTTTACTCCTTCTGACTCTCAACACCTATGTTTCTTGCTTTGAGCTTTTCATCAAGGTTGGTCTTTTTCTCCTCTACATTTAGGATTCCTAAGAAAAACAGATGGGGAATACCCTGGCCTCTCTGCTAGAGCACCCAGCCACCATGAGCCAGCCCAGCCACCACATGGCAGAGCAGGCCCCTCCCCCACTGCTTCTAAACCCGCCAAGACAACAAAGAAGCACACCTGAGACACTTAATCCAAGTTTTAATGCCTTTTTCCCTAACAGGGACATCTAAAACAACAGTGTTCATGATTTTCAACCCAAATTTTTTTGCTTTTTTGTTTAAATATCTCCTTTTCTCTCTAATATTTGTGATATTTGTCCAACATTCTTTTTCAATTTTTAAGACTTTGTCAAGGTTCAAAGGTCATCGAATCTAC
>NW_021606546.1:0-4015 GCF_004785775.1 Grammomys surdaster | reverse complement strand
ATTAAAAAAATAATATTCCATATATATATATATATATATATATATATATATATATATATATATATACATATACATATACATATACATATACATATACATATACATATATAACTCAAGAAATTAGACTACAGACAACCAAATAACTCTATTAAAATAATGGAGTACAGAGCTAAACAAAGAATTCTCACTTGAGCAAACTTGAATGACTGAGAAGCACCTAAAGAAATGTTCAACATCCTTAGTCATCAGGGAAATGCAAATCAAAACAATCCTGAGATTCCATCTCACACCAGTCAGAATGGCCAAGATCAAAATCTCAGATGATAGCAGAGGCTGGCAAGGATGTGTAGAAAGAGGAACATTCCTCCATTGTTGGTGGGATTGCAAGCTGGTGCAACCACTCTGGAAATCAGTCTGGCAGTTCCTCAGAAAATTGGACATAGCATTACCTGAAGATCCAGCTATACCACTCCTGGGCATATACCCAGAAGACTCTTTAACACAGAACAAGGGCATATGCTCCACTATGTTCATATCAACTTATTTATAATAGCCAGAAGCTGGAATAAAACCAGGTGCCCTTCAACAGAGGAATGGATACAGAAAATGTGGTACATTTACACAATGAATTATTACTTAGCTATTAAAAACAATGAATTCGAGAAATTCTTAGGTAAATGAATGGAACTAGAAAGTATCACCCTGAGTGAGGTAACCCAATCACAAATGAACACACATGGTATTCACTCACTGATAATTGGATATTAGCTCATAAGCTCACAATATCCAAGATTCAACTCACAGACCACATGAAGTTCATGAAGAAGGAAAACTGAAGTGTGGATGCTTTGGTCCTCCTTAGAAGGAGTAACAAAATACTCAAGGGAGCAAAAATGGAGACAAAGTGTGGGACAGAAACTGAAGGAGTGGCCATCTGGAGACCATTCCAGCAGTTGATTGAGACAGATGTAGATACTTACATCCAACCATTGGACTGAGTTCTGGGACTCCTCTGGAGAAGTGAGGGGAAGGATTAAAGAAGCTGAAGAGGCTGCTCCAATGAAGACACCATATCCTGAGACACCCTAGAGGAGCCACTGCACACAGAGCAATGGATAAGAACCCTCTCCCACACACCTTATCCTGAGCCATCCTAGAAGGCCACACACTCAGAGTAGAGGATAAGAAACCTTGCCCACTACCCCACACCCTAGAGTTACAACTGGGAGCCAGGAGTGCTCAGGAACCATAAGGTACCCAAACCCCACCCCTCTGGAATACCACTTCCTTTCCACCCCGAACCTGATCCTTTTGGCTGGGGCAGACACCTAGCTGGTCTGCTGCTGTGGAGATACCTTATCCTGATCTATCCTAGAGGAGCTGCTGCATTAAGAGCAGCAGAATTTCAGGATCCCAGAGGCAGCCTGAGTCACAGGAGTTCTTCCACCCAGGAGCTTAGGATGACAGCAACACAGAGACATCTGGACTCTGAGGAGTTCTGACACAAGCAAGATAACTGGAAAGACAGACTCCAGTCAGACACAGTGAGCACAGGTAATACTAGAATTAATCAGATGATGAAAGGCAAGCACAAGAACACATGCAACAGAAACCAAAGTTACTTGGCATCATCAGAACCCAGTTCTCTCACCATTGCAAGCCCTGAACACCCCATCACACAGGAAAAGCAGAATTCAGAATTAAAATCACTTCTCATGATGATGATAGAGAATTTTAAGAAGGACATAAGGAACTCCCTTAAAGAAATACAGGAGAACACAGGTAAACAGGTAGAAGTCCTTAAGGAGGAAACACAAAAATCCCTTAAGGAACTGCAAGAAAACACAACCAAAAAGGCGAAAGAATTGAACCAAACCATCTGTGATCTAAAAATAGAAATAGAATCAATAAAGAAATCTCAAAGGGTGACTACCCTGGAGATAGAAAACATAGGAAAGAGATCAGGAGTCATAGACATAAGCATTACCCACAGAATACAAGACATAGAAGACAGAATCTCATGTGCAGAAGATAGCATGGAAAACATTGACACAACTGTCAAAGAAAATGCAAAATGCAAAAAGCTCCTAACCCAAAACATCTAGGAAATACAGGACACAATGAAAAGTCCAAACCTAAGGATAATATGTATAGATGAGAGTGAAGATTCCCAACTTAAAGGGCCAGTAAATATCTTCAACAAAATTATAGAGGAAAACTTCCCTAACCTAAAGAATGAGATGCCCATAAACATACAAGAAGCCTATAGAATGCCAAACAGACTAGACCAGAAAAGAAATACCTCCCATCACATAATAATCAAAACATCAATTTCACAAAACATAGAAAAAAATATGAAAAGCAGTAAGGGAAAAAGATCAAGTAACATATAAAGGCAGACCTATAAGAATTTTCACCAGACTTTTCACCAGAGACTATAAAAGCCAGAAGAGCCTGGACTGATATCACACAGACCCTAAGGGAACACAAATGCCATCCCAGACTACTATACCTAGCAAAACTCTCAATCACTATAGATGGTGAAACCAAGATATTCCATGACAAAACCAAATTTGTACAATATCTTCCTGAGAACCCAGCCCTTCAAAGGATAAGTGATGGAAAACGCCAACACAAGGAAGGAAACTACAACCTAGAAAAAGCAAGGAAGTAATCTTCCAACAACCCCAAAAGAAGATAGCTACACAAATATAATTCCACCTCTAATGACAAAAATAATAGGAAGTAACAATCAGTTTTCCTTAATATCTCTTAACATCAATGGAATCAATTCTCCAATAAAAAGACATAGACTATCAGACTGGATACATAAACAGGACTGAGAATATTGCTGCATATAGGAAACACATCTCAGTGACAAAGACAGACACTACCTCAGAGTAAAAGAATGGAAAACAATTTTCCAAGCAAATGGTCCGAAGAAACAAGCTGGAGTAGCCATTCTAATATCAAATAAAATAGACTTTCAACCAAAAGTAATCAAAAAAGATAAGGAAGGACACTTCATACTCATCAAAGGAAAAAACTACCAAGATAAACTCTCAATTTTGAACATCTGTGCTCTAAATGCAAGGGCACCCACGTAGATAAAAGAAACTTTACTAAAGCTCAAAGCACACATTATACCTCATACAATAATAGTGGGGGATTTTAACACCCTGCTCTCTAAAATGGACAGATCATGGAAACAGAAACTAAACAGAGACACAATAAAACTATCAGAAGTTATGAACCAAATGGATTTAACTGATATCTATGGAACATTTCATCCTAGAACAAAAGAATATAACTTTTTCTCAGCATCTCATGGTACCTTCTCCAAAATAGACCATATAATTAGTCACAAAACAGGCCTCAACAGATACAAAGAGATTGAAATAATACCTCGCATCCTATCAGATCACCATGAACCAAGGCTGGTCTTTAATAATAGCAAAAACAATGGAATGCCCACATACACGTGGAAACTGAACAACGCTCTACTCAATGATGACTTGGTCAAGGAAGAAATAAAGAAAGAAGTTAAAGGCTTTTTTTTAGAATTTAATGAAAATGAAGACATATCATACCAAAACATGTGGAACTCTGTGAAAGCCGTGCTAAGAGGAAAACTCAGCTCTGAGTGCCTACAAAGAGAAACTGGAGAGATCATACACTAACAACTTGACAGCACATCTGAAAGCTTTAGAACAAAAAGAAGCAAATACACCCAAGAGGAGTAGATGGCAGGAAACAATCAAATTTAGGGCTGAAATCAACCAAGTAGAAACAGAAAGAACTACAAAATGTCAACAAAATCAGGAGCTGGTTCTTTGAGAAAATCAATGAGATAGATAAACCCTTAGCCAGACTAACCAGAGGGCACAGAGACAGTACCCAAATTAATAAAATCAGAACTGAAAAGGGAGACATAACAACAGAAACTGAGGAAATTACAAAAATCATCTGATCCTACTACAAAGGCCTATACTCACCAAAATTGGAAAATCTGGAT
>NW_021606545.1:0-2379 GCF_004785775.1 Grammomys surdaster | reverse complement strand
ACACCAGACTTCTCACCAGAGACTATAAAAGCCAGAAGAGCCTGGACTGACATCATACAGACACTAAGAGAACACAATTGCCAGCCCAGATTACTATACCCAGCAAAACTCTCAATCACTATAGATTGTGAAACCAAGATATTCCATGACAAAACCAAATTTGCACAGTATCTTCCCACAAACCCAGCACGTCAAAGGATCATTGATGGAAAACGCCAACACAAGGAGGGAAACTACAACCTAGAAAAAGCAAGGAAGTAATCTTCCAACAACCCCAAAAGAAGATAACTATACAAACATAATTCTAACTTTAATAACAAAAATAACAGGAAGCCACAGTCATTTTTCCTTAATATCTCTTAACATCAGTGGTCTCAATCTCCCAATAAAAAGATGCAGACTATCAGACTGGATACACAAACAGGACCCAGAATTTTGCTGCATACAAGAAACGCACCTCAGTGACAAAGACAGACACTACCTCAGAATAAAAGGGTGGAAAACAATTTTCCAAGCCAATGGTCCCAAGAAACAAGCTGGAGTAGCCATTCTAATATCAAATAAAATCGACTTTCACCCAAAATTAATCAAAAATATAAGGAAGGACACTTTATACTCATCAAAGGAAAAATCTACCAAGGTGAACTCTCAATTCTGAACATCTATGCCCCAAATGCAAGGGCACCTACATACATAAAAGAAACTTTACTAAAGCTCAAAACACACATTACACCTCACACAATAATAGTGGGAGATTTCAACACCCTACTCTCAGCAATGGACAGATCATGGAAAGAGAAACTAAACCGAGACACTTTGACATTAACAGAAGTCATGAACCAAATGGACTTAACAGACATCTATAGAACATTTCATCCTAAAACAAAAGAATAGACCTTTTTCTCAGCACCTCATGGTACCTTCTCCAAAATAGACATATAATTGGTCACAAAACAGGCCTCTACAGATACAAAAAGATTGAAATAATCCCTTGCATCTTATCAGATCACCACGGAGTAAGACTGGTCTTTAATAATGACAAAACCAATGGAAAACCACGTGCACATGGAAACTGAACAACTCTCTACTCAATGATGACTTGATCAAGGAAGAAATAAAGAAAGAAATTAAAGACTTTTTAGAATTCAGTGAAAATGAGGACACATCATACCAAAACTTGTGGGACTCCATGAAGGCAGTGCTAAGAGGAAAACTCATAGCTCTAAGTGCCTACGAAAAGAAACTGGAAAGATTACACACCAACAACTTGACTGCACAACTAAAAGCTCTAGAACAAAAAGAAGTAAATACACCCAGGAGGGGTAGAAGGCAGGAAGTAATCAAACTCAGGGCTGAAATCAACCAAATAGAAACAGAAAGAACAATACAAAATAACAATAAAACCAGGAGCTGGTTCTTTGAGAAAATCAACAAGATAGATAAACCCTTAGCCAGATTAACCAGAGGGCACAGAGAAAGTATCCAAATTAATAAAATCAGAACTGAAAAGGGAGACATAACAACAGAAACGGAAGAAATAAAAAAAATCATCAGATCCTACTGCAAAGGCCTATACTCAACAAAACTGGAAAACCTGGATGAAATGGACAATTTCCTAGACAGATACCAGGTCCCAAAGTTAAACCAGGAGCAGTAAACCATCTAAATAGTCCCATAACCCTTAAGGAAATAGCAGCAGTCATTAAAAGTCTCCCCACTAAAAAAAGCCCAGGGCCAGATGGTTTTAGTGCAGAATTCTATCAGACCTTCAAGGAAGACCTAATACCAATTCTCTTCAAACTATTCCACAAAATAGAAACAGAAGGAACACTACCCAATTCGTTCTATGAAGCTACAATTACACTCATACCCAAACCCCACAAGGACCTGACAAAGAAAAAGGACTTCAGACCAATCTCCCTTATGAACACTGATGCAAAAATACTCAATAAAATTCTAGCAAACCAAATCCAAGACCACATCAAAACAATCATCCATCATGATCAAGTAGGTTTTATCCCAGGAATGCAGGGATGGTTCAATATTCAGAAATCCATCAATGTAATCCACTATATAAACAAACTCAAAGAAAATAACCACATGATCATCTCACTAGATGCTGAGAAAGCAGTTGACAAAATTCAACATCCCTTCATGATAAAAGTCTTGGAAAGATCAGGAATTCAAAGCCCCTACCTAACCATAGTAAAAGCAATTTACAGCAGACCAGTAGCCAACATCAAGCTAAATGGAGAGAAACTTGAAGCAATCCCACTAAGATCAGGGACTAGACAAGGCTGCCCACTCTCTCCCTACCTATTCAGTATAGTACTGGAAGTCCTAGCCAGAGCAATTAGACAACAAAAAGAAATCAAAGGG
>NW_021606544.1:0-3957 GCF_004785775.1 Grammomys surdaster | reverse complement strand
TAAGACAGGGCTCTCACCCTCCTTTCACCCACATCGGAGTCCCTTGATGTTGCCCATCGTCGACAGCCTAAAGCCTTCGACCATCGATGTGAGTCGTCTCACATCAGTGTTTTGGGGTTGTGAACTTGTCCAAGACCCTCCATAATTAGACATCCAAATTCAAAATTCACATAGTTGGGATTGATCATAAGACGCCTTCTCTAACTAAACAGAGAAGGGGGAGATGCCAGAAACCAGGACCCTCGCCCTTACCCTCACCCCCTACCTTTCCCCACCTGCACAATGTCCTCTGAAGCTTGGCAACTGCAAGATCCTGCTTAGCAACTGCAGATAGACTCAAAGCAGAGTACCATATCATCTTAAGAATAGCAGGGAGACCATAACTCAAGCAGTGTACTGTATCTTCTGAAGAACAGCAGGTAGATCATAATTCAAGGCAGTGTACCGTATAGACCATGACATGTTTCAAGGCACAGGCCAAGAAGATTTTGTACTTTTTCACCACCTGGCCCCTCTTACCCCCTCCCCTTGTAAAACATGCTATAAAAAAGCATTTCATGTTCAAAAAAAAAGCAAAATTCCAAACACACACACAAAAAAAAGTATAGGAGGCAGTTATTTTTCTTTTGCCTACCATGATTGTCTGTAGGATTGAACTTAGCTTGTCTGGTTTCATAGACAACATCTTTTAAATACTGAGTCAACTTTTTAGTAGAGGAAATTATTCTTTTACTCATTACAGGGGTGAGGGGTAAGGACGTTAGCTGAGGGAGATATTATCACTAGGTCATAAATTATATTTAGTTTTTTTGGTTCTCAACAGTGTAGAATTTAGCTTTATGAAAGGATGGTGGTGTCTCATTGGGATGAAAGGAGGGGACTTTTTGGTGAGCTTTATTATGGGGAAATTTAAACTTTAAACTGTTTTTTTGAATGATGGACTAAACTAAATAACTATGCATTTAATTTGCATAGTCAATATCAAGAAAATATATGGTTATCCAAAAATATAAATTATCATTATTAGTTTCACATGAAAGAATAATGTCAATTAAAGTTAATGCCAAAGCAACATGATAGACACCTGGAAAGTAAGAGATACAAAGACCAAAATGAAAGGTAAATGTCAGCATGCAAGCCACATGTGTGGGAAAATGTCTGTAATTGCAGCACTGGGGAGACTGAGACATCATAATTGGATTCAGTTTGATGCCACTCTGGGGTACATATTGAATTTCAGGCCATCTCAGCTACAGAGTGAGGCCACAAATCAGAAATACTAATATGGTAAAAGGAATGGATAATTTATTGCAGAAATCAACAATCAAATCTTAAATAAGTATTCTAATTTTATTTCTGGTGCTGTGATAAAATACTTCACTGAGAAGAAATTTTTGGGAAATGCATTTGTTTTGGCTTACAATTCCAGATTACAGTCTATCCTTGTGGAAAACCCTCAGAGATGAGTGCTTGTCTACCTGCTTCTTCTCTCATCTACAGCTCAGAGCCCAGCTTAGAGAATAGTGCCACCCATTAATTTGCTGCAACTTCCTGTGTCATTTCACAATCAAGACAATCCAATCTGATCTAAAAACAAACACAAATTTATTACTAAGACTGTTACTCTAGATTACGTTGAGTTGCCATGGAAACCAGCCTACTAAGACGTAAGTCAGAAGGAATAGATCAATGTACAGAAGAATATGTTGCCATTTGTAGAAGATATAATGGAAAGAAACAAATAGAATAGTCTGAGAAGGACTCTAGTTGCTCACCTGAAGGCAATATAAGACACTGTTGATTCTGGGCTCCTCATTTCTTCCTTTGGAAGGTACAAGATTGGTTATATATATATTCCTTTCACACAAGTAGGCTTCCTCATCCCTACTTTTATGCATTCAGGAAGTATATTGCATGCTATAGCTCTACAGAAGTCTATAGAACTCAGACTCCAAGCAGTTTACTCATAGTCACCAGATACTCTGTCTACCTGACAGCAGCCACTATTTCAATCCTAACAAAGTAAAAAAATAAAAATAAATAAATAAAAATAAATAAATAAAAAAAATAAAAATAAAAAAAAAGTAAAAGGAGACATTTATTGTAATACCATTCTGTTGGGGAACTTTGTTATTAAGGTAGCAGTCTCCCAGGATTGGGTGACTTTCTGAGCTTGGCACAAAATAGAAGACACCTTTCTCTGAAGGATTTTTCCTGCTTCTGCCTGCCTTTATCTAGAGAATGCCCCTAAACACAGGTGTCTGGCCTTGTCTGAAAGGTGACAATAATAAGGCTCTCTACCAGGCTGCATTGCAGGGCTGTTAGATGCACGTGGGCGTGGGTCCTGTTGGGCAGAGTTGTGATTCCCACATGTCTGCCACGGCTTGGGGAGGCAGAAGCACAGGAATTTGACTGAGTTCATTCCATGTGGCGCTGGGCAGACACTGGGCTGTGAGAGGCTGTGGGAGAGCATATGGGCTGGACCATAGAGAAGTCCTCAGCAGGAGATTAAGCGGTAGCTCCATAGTCTAAGGCCCCCTCTATGGTTCTCCATAGCAGGCCTCAATGACACGAGGAGATCCATGGTTTTAAAAGGTTTATTGTCATGGTGGAGACTGAATGTGGCTACACCCTCCCCCCCTCCCCATTTCTCAGGGCAGACCTGAGTTAAATAGGGAGAGAGGAGGGTTTGTGAAGGAATGTTTAATTGGCTATGCCCTCTGGCCCTTATGTATCTCATTAATATGGAGCTCTCTTGAGACCCTGAGGCCTGTAGTCACAGATCAATGGAGGTCTTTGGCTGCATGTCAGGAGCCTGGAGTCTAGGAGTGTAGCAAAATGTATGCCGTCCCTTGCAGGGTCTCCGGCCATCTCTAGCCAGTACTCTACCAGAAATCAAGCTATCCTTTCACGGCCCCACACTGCAAAACTCAGAACACATCCTGCTCTGAGTTCATGCCTGCTTGATAATTAGGTGCAGTAATATAACCAATCAGCCCTTCCTGCTCACTAGATGCTATGATCAATTACCCCTTTCTACCTGTACCCCTAAAAAAAATGGAAAAGGACCTTAGCTGAGGGAGGTATTATCACAAGGTCATAACTTATATTGTAGCTTATTTGGTTATCAACAGTGTAGAATTTAGCTTTAGGAAGGGATGGTGGTGTCTCATTGGGATGAAAGAAGGGAATTTTTGGTGAGCTTTTTTATGGGGAAATTTAAAATTTAAGCTGTTTATTTAAAACAGCAGTCTACCTTTGGTGGTTTCCAGTTTTGGTGGAGTGGTCATCAACCATGAATGCCCAGAGCTGGAAACTTCCAGCAGGAACACAAGCAGAGGTAGAAGCAGAGCCAGCCAAAGGAATGACAGATGCCTCTCTACACTTGCCTGTGTTGAGGGGGCCAGGGGTTTATGAGAATCTTCCTACATTTTTTGGTAAGGTCCTCAAGAGCCTAGATTTGCTGGTTCCAGGACGAAAAGACTTTTGTGAGTACTGTAGAGTGCAGGGTTGCTGGGTTAGGGGAAGGGAAGCAGATGGGGTTTAGGACCCATAGTTTCTAACCTGAGGGGGTGTTTTAAATGATGAAATATTCCACATGATAGAAAAGACAAGAAGGGGTGCCAAGGATGCTCACCATTCCCTAGGCAATTCTTCCCCAGAAGATTGACACGGCTCAGCCTCTCTGCAGATTTAAGAAACTGACAGCCATCCTAATGGCTAATGGTCTGCAGCACTACCAGTTTTGTTGTTTTGTTTTTAATGAAAGACTAAAAGTTTATTGGCTATGCTCTGGTGGGTGATAAGCATGTAGAAAGAGTGTAGGGGAATCTTTGGCCTATATCATCAGGTAGTCACCCGGACCAACCAAAGATGTCAGCTTTTCTGCAAATCATATTCGGATTCATGTGAAGGCACAATCCCAAAGGAAAGGAAAGGAAATGAAATGAAGGGGAG
>NW_021606543.1:0-1042 GCF_004785775.1 Grammomys surdaster | reverse complement strand
CCCTGAGTGAAGAAGGTTACAATTTGTATAATGCTGTGTATGCTGTGGCCCACACCTACCATGAACTTGTTCTTCAAAAAGTAGAATCTCAGCAAATCAAAGAATCCAAAGGAATATTCAATGACTGTCAACAGGTAAAAACTTTTACATTTCATTATGCTTAGATTTTTCAGTGTGATCTTTTAAGTGGCCCTCAGAAACTCACATATATTTGTTAGAGAATTGAAAGATTTCTACACTTTAAAACTCCCTGTAATAACCATCCTCATATTGAATGAAATCAAATTTCAACCAAACATTGTCAAAAAAGATAAGAAGGACACTTCATTTTTGTAAAAGGAAAAATCTACCAAGATGAACTTTCAATTCTGAATATCTATGCTCCAAATACAAGGGCACCGACATTCATAAAGCAACTTTACTAAAACTCAAAGCACACATTGCACCTCACACAATAATAGTGGGAGACTTAAACACTGCACTCTCATAAATGGACAGATAGTAAAAACAGAATTAAATAGAGACACAGTGAAACTAAGAGAAGTTATGAACCAACAATTTGGATTTAACAAATATCTATAGAACATTTCATCATAAAACAAAAGAATATACCTTCTTCCAGCAACAGGCCTAGACAGATATAAGAAGATTGAAGTAATCCCATGTATCCCTTCAGATCACCAAAGACTAAGGCTGGTCTTCATTAATAACAAAAACAACAGAAAGCTGACATACAGGTGGAAACTGAAAAGCTCTCTACTCAATGATAACTTGGTCAAGGAAGAAATAACGGATGAAATTAAAGACCTTTTAGAATTTAATGAAATTGAAGAAACAACATTACCTAACTTTTGGGACACAAGGAAAGCAGGGCTAAGAGGAATACTCATAGCTCTAAGTGCCTACAAAAAGAACCTGGAGAGAGCACACCCTAGCGGCTTGACAGCACACCTGAAAGCTCTAGAACAAAGAGAAGCAAATACACCCAAGAGATGTTGACAACAGGAAATAATCATACTCAGGGCTGAAATCAACCATGTAG
>NW_021606542.1:0-1224 GCF_004785775.1 Grammomys surdaster | reverse complement strand
AGTTTGTTTATATAGTGGATTACATTGATGGATTTCCGAATATTGAACCATCCCTCCATTCCTGGGATAAAACCTACTTGATCATGATGAATGATTGTTTTGATGTATTCTTGGATTCGGTTTGCTAGAATTTTATTGAGTATTTTTGCATCGATGTTCATAAGGGAGATTGGTCTGAAGTTCTCTTTCTTTGTCGGGTCCTTGTGGGGTTTGGGTATGAGTGTAATTGTAGCTTCATAGAACGAATTGGGTAGTGTTCCTTCTGTCTCTATTTTGTCTAATAATTTGAAGAGAATTGGTATTAGGTCTTCCTTGAAGGTCTGATAGAATTTAGCACTAAAACCATCTGGTCCTGGGTTTTTTTTTAGTGGGGAGACTTTTAATGACTGCTGCTATTTCCTGAGGGGTTATGGGACTGTTTAGATGGTTTATCTGCTCCTGGTTTAACTTTGGTACCTGGTATCTGTCTAGGAAATTGTCCATTTCATCCAGGTTTTCCAGTTTTGTTGAGTATAGGCCTTTGTAGTAGGATCTAATGATTTTTTGAATTTCTTCAGTTTCTGTTGTTATGTCTCCCTTTTCAGTTCTGATTTTATTAATTTGGATACTGTCTCTGTGCCCTCTGGTTAATCTGGCTAACGGTTTATCTATCTTGTTGATTTTCTCAAAGAACCAGCTCCTGGTTTTATTGATATTTTGTATTGTTCTTTCTGTTTCTATTTGGTTGATTTAGCCCTGAGTTTGATTATTTCCTGCCTTCTACTCCTCCTGGGTGTATTTGCTTCTTTTTGTTCTAGAGCTTTTAGTTGTGCAGTCAAGTTGTTAGTGTGTGCTCTTTCCAGTTTCTTTTTGTACGCACTTAGAGCTATGAGTTTTCCTCTTATCACTGCCTACATGGAGTCCCACAAGTTTTGGTATGATGTGTCCTCATTTTCATTGATTTCTAAAAAGTCTTTTATTTTTTTCTTTATTTCTTCCTTGACCAAGTCATCATTGAGTAGAGAGATGTTCAGTTTCCATGTGCACGTGGGTTTTCCATTGGTTTTGTCATTATTAAAGACTAGTCTTAGTCCGAGGTGATCTGATAAGATGCAAGGGATTATTTCAATCCTTTTGTATCTGTAGAGGGTTGTTTTGTGACCAATTATATGGTCTATTTTAGAGAAGGTACCATGAAGTGCTGAGAAAAAGGTATATTCTTTTGTTTTAGGATGAAATGTTCTA
>NW_021606541.1:0-4407 GCF_004785775.1 Grammomys surdaster | reverse complement strand
GCAACTATTGTGAAGGGTGTCATTTCCCTAATTTCTTTTTCAGTCTGTTTATCTTTCATGTAGAGGAAGGCTACTGATTTGTTTGAGTTGATTTTATAACCAGCCACTTTGCTGAAGTTGTTTATCAGGTTTAGGAGTTCTCTGGTGGAAGTTTGGGGGTCACTTAAGTATACTAACATATCATCTGCAAATAGCGATATTTTGACTTCTTCCTTTCCTATTTGTATCCCTTTGACTTCTTTTTGTTGTCTAATTGCTCTGGCTAGGACTTCCAGTACTATATAGAATAGGTAGGGGGAGAGTGGGCAGCCTTGTCTAGTCCCTGATCTTAGTGGGATTGCTTCAAGTTTTTCTCCATTTAGCTTGATGTTGGCTACTGGTTTGCTGTAAATTGCTTTTACTATGTAAATCAGAAATATATGAAGCTGAAATATTAATAGTCATCAGTCATAGATAATAGTAAGTCAGAAATAAAGGAACATGAATAATAAATATTCACCATTCGTGGATAATAGTAACTCAGAAATAAATGAAATTGATTAATCAATAGTCATCAGTCATAGTTAATTGTAAACAAGAAAAATGAAGCTGAAATATCAGTAATCATCAGTCATAGATAATAGTAAGTCAGAAATAAATGAACATGAATAATCAATAATAACAATTCGTGGATAATAGTAATTTAGAAATAAATGAAAATGAACAACCAATAGTCATATGTCATAGTTAATAGGAAATCAGAAATATATAAAGCTGAAATATGAATTGTCATCAGTCATAGGAAAGAGTAAGTCAGAAATTAATGAACATGAATATTCAATATTCAGCATTCGTGGATAACAGTAAATCAGAAACAAATGAACTTGATTAATCAATAGTCATCAGTTAGAGTTCATGGGAAAGCAGAAATAAATAAAGCTGAAATATCAATAGTTATCAGTCACAGATAATAGTAAGTCAGAAATAAATGAACATGAATAATCAACATTCAGCATTCGTGGAAAATAGTAAATCAGAAAAAAAAGAAATTGATTAATCAATAGTCATAAGTCATACTTAATTGTAAACAAGAAAAAATTAAGCTGAAATATCAGTAGTCATCAGTCATAGATAATAGTAAGTCAGAAATATATGAACTTGAATAATCAATAATAACAATTCGTGGATAATAGTAATTCAGAAATAAATGAACATGAACAAAAAAAGTCATATGTCATAGTTAATAGGAAATCAGAAATATATAAAGGTGAAATATCATTAGTCATCAGTTATAGATAATAGTAAGTCAGAAATAAATGAACATGAATAATCAATATTCAGCATTCGTGGATAATAGTAAATCAGAAACAAACTAACTTGATTAATCAATAGTCATCAGTCAGAGTTCATAGTAAACCAGAAATATATAATGGGGAAATATCATTAGTCATCAGTCATAGATAATATTAAGTCAGAAATAAATGAACATGAATAATCAACATTCAGCATTCGTTTATAATAGTAAATCAGAAACAAATGAACATGAACAACCAATAGCAATATATCATAGTTATTAGGAAATCAGAAATATATAAAGCTGTAATTTCAATAGTCATCAGTCATAGATAATAATAAGTCAGAAATAAATGAACAAGAATAATCAATAATAACAATTCGTGTATAATAGTAATTCAGAAATAAATGAACAGAAAAAATGAACTTGATTAATCAATAGTCATCAGTTAGAGTTCATGGGAAAGCAGAAATAAATAAAGCTGAAATATCAATAGTCATCTGTCATAGAGACAGAATTGGTTTTTAAATAAAGATATTGACAGAATTGTTTATTACATAAATATATTGACAGAATTGGTTATTGAATCAAGATACTGATAGAATTGGTTATTAAATAAAGATACTGACAGAAATGTTTTTTAAAAAGTTATTGACAAAATAGGTTTTTAAATAAAGATATTTATATAATTAGTTATTAAATAACGATATTGACAAAATTGTTTATTAAATAAATATATTGACAGAATTGTTTATTAAATAAATATATTGACAGAATTGGTTATTGAATACAAATACTGACAGAATTAGTTATTAAATAACGATATTGATAGAATTTTTTTAACAAAGTATATGTACAGTATTGCTTTTTAAAAAAAGATATTCACAGAATTGGTTTTAAAATAAAGATATTGAAAGAATTGGTATTTAAATAAAGATATTGACAGAATTGGTTATTTAAAAAGATATTGACAGAATTGGTTAGTAAATAAAGATATTGACAGACAGAATTGGTTATTATATATAGATATTGACAGAACTGGTTATTAAATAAACATATTGACAGAACTGGTTATTAAATAAATATATTGACAGAGTTGATTTTTAAGTAAAGATAGTGACAGAATTGATTTTAAATGAATATATTGACAGAATTGTTTATTAAATAAAGATACTGACAGAATTGTTTATTAAATAAAGATATTGACAGAATTGGTTATTAAATAAACATATTTACAGAACATGTTTTTAAATAAAGATATTGACAAAATGGGTTTTTAAAAAAATGTATGGACAGAATGGCTTATTAAACATATTGACAGTATTGGTTATTAAATAAAGAGGTTGACAGAATTGATTTTTAAATAAAATATTGACAGAATTTGTTATTAAATAAAGATTTTGACAGCATTTGTTTTTAAATAAAAATATTGAGAGAATAGTTTATTAAATAAAGATATAGACTGAATTGGTTTTTAAATAAAGATATTGACAGAATTGTTTTTTAAATACAGATATTGACAGAATTGGTTATTACAGAATTGATAATTACATAAAGATATTGACAAAATTGTTCACTAAATAAAGATATTGACATAATTGGTTATAAAAAATAATGACAGAATTGGTTATTAAATAAAGATATTGACAGACAGAACTGGTTACTATATACAGATATTGAAATAACTGGTTATTAACTAAAGATATTGACAGAAATGGTTTTTAAATAAAGATATTGACAGAAATGGTTTTTAAATAAAGATATTGACAGATTTGGTTTTTAAATAAAGATATTGACAGAAATGGTTTTGAAATAAATATATTGACAGAAATGTTTATTAAATAAAGATATTGACAGAATTGGTTATTAAATAAAGATATTGACAGAAATGGTTTTTAAATAAAGATATTGACAGAAATGGTTATTAAATAAAGATACACACAGAATTGGTTATTAAATAATGATTTTGACAGAATTGGTTTTTAAGGACATATTCTGACAGAACTGGTTTCTAAATAAAGATATTGACAGAATTTTATTTAAAATAAAGGTATTGACAGAATTTGTTTTTAAATAAAGATATTGACAGATTTGATTTTTAAATAAAGATATTGACATAAATGGTTTTGAAATAAAGATATTGACAGAATTGTTTATTAAACAAAGTATTGACAAAATTGGTTATTAAATAAAGATATTGACAGAAATAATTTTCAAATAAAGATGTTGGCAGAATAGGTTATTAAGTAAAGATACACACAGAATTGGTTTAAATAAAGATATTGACAGAATAGGTTAATAAATAAAGATATTGACAGTATTGGTTTTTAAATAAAGATATTGACAGAATTGGTCTTTAAATAAAATATTGACAGAATTGGTTTTTAAATAAAGATATTGACAGAATTTTGTTTAAAATAAAGATATTGAAAAAATTGATTATTAAATAAAGATATTGACAGAATTGGTTATTACAGAATTGATTGTTAAATAATGATATTGACAGAATTGGTTATTAAATAAATGTATTGACAGAACTGGTTTTTAAATAAGGATATTGACAGAATTGTTTTTTAAATAAAGATATGGACAGAATTGGTTTTTAAATAAAGATATTGACAGAATTGGTTTTTAAATAAAGATATTGATAGATTTGCTTTTTAAATAAAGATATTGACAGAAATTGTTTTGAATTAAGATATTGACAGAATTGGTTTTTAAATAAAGATATTGACAGAATTGTTTATTACAGAACTGATTATTAAATAAAGATATTGACACAATTGTTTAAATAAAGATATTGACAGAATTGGTTTTTAAACAAAGAGATTGACAGAAATGGCTAGAACAGAATTGATTATTAAATAAAGATATTGACAGTATTTTATTTAAGTAAAGATATTAACAGAATTGGTTTTTAAATAAAGATATTGACAGAATTGGCTTTTAAATAAACAGATTGACAGAATTGTTTATTAAATAAAGATACTGACAAAATTGGTGTTTAAATAAAGATTTTGACAGAAATGGTTATTACATAACTGATTATTAAATAAAGATATTGACAGAATTGGTTTTTAAATAAAGATATTGACAGAATTGGTTTTTAAATAAAGATATTGACAGAATTGGTT
>NW_021606540.1:0-1151 GCF_004785775.1 Grammomys surdaster | reverse complement strand
CTCCTTCTAAGAAGAACTGAATCACCCCCACTTGGTCTTCCTTTTTTTATGAGCTTCATGTGGCCTGTGAGTTGCATCTTGGGCATTTCAAGGTTCTGGGCTAATATCCAATAATCAGTGAGTGAATACCATGTGTGTTCTTTTGTGATTGGCTTACTTCACTCAGGATGATAATTTCTAGTTCCATCCATTTACCTAGGAACCTCTCAAATTCATTGTTTTTAATAGCTGAGTAATACTCCATTGTGTAAATATACCACATTTTTTGAATCCATTCCTCAGTTGAAGGACATCTGGGTTCTTTCCAGCTTCTGGCTATTATAAACAAGGCTGCTATGAACATAGTTGAGCATATGTCCTTGTTATATGTTCGAGCATCTTCTTGGTATATGCCTAGGAGTGGTATAGCTGGATCCTCGGGTAATGCTATGTCCAATTTTCTGAGGAACCGCCACACTGATTTCCAAAGTGGTTGCACTATCTTGCAGTCCCACCAACAATGGAGGAGTGTTCCTCTTTCTCCACACCCTCGCCAGCATCTACTATCACCTGAGTTCTTAATCTTAGCCATTCTGACTGGTGTGAGATGGAATCTCAGAGTTGTTTTGATTTGCATTTCCCTGATGACTAAGGACATTGAACATTTCTTTAGGTGCTTCTCGGCCATTCGAGTTTCTTCCATTGAAAATTCTTTGTTAAGCTCTATACCCCATTTTTTAATAGGGTAATTTGGTTGTCTGGTGTCTACTTTCTTGAGTTCTTTGTATATATTGGATATTAGCCCTCTATCAGATGTAGGATTGGTAAAGATCTTTTCCCAATTTGTTGGTTGTCGTTTTGTCCTATTGACAGTGTCCTTTGCCTTACAGAAACTTTGCAATTTTATGAAGTCCCATTTGTCAATTCTTGATCTTAGAGCATATGCCATTGGTGTTCTGTTCAGGAACTTTTCCCCTGTGCCCAAGTATTCGAGGGTCTTCCCCACCTTCTCTTCTATTAGTTTCAGTGTATCTGGTTTTATGTGGAGGTCCTTTATCCACTTAGACTTGAGCTTTGTACAAGGAGATAAGAATGGATCAATTTTCATTCTTCTACATGTTGTCCTCCAGTTGAACCAGCACCATTTGTTGAAAATGCTGTCCTTTTTCCAC
>NW_021606539.1:0-1273 GCF_004785775.1 Grammomys surdaster | reverse complement strand
CAGAATTGAGAGTTCTCCTTGGTAGATTTTTCCTTTGATGAGTATGACGTGTCCTTCCTTATCTTTTTTGATTACTTTTGGTTGAAAGTTGATTTTATTTGATATTAGAATGGCTATTCCAGCTTGTCTCTTGGGACCATTGGCTTGGAAAATTGTTTTCCACCCTTTTATTCTGAGATAGCGTCTGTCTTTGTCACTGAGGTATGTTTCTTGTATTCAGCAAAATTCTGGGTCCTGTTTGTGTATCCAGTCTGATGGTCTGCGTCTTTTTATTGGGAAATTGAGACCGTTGATGTTAAGAGATAGTAAGGAAAAATTACTGTGGCTTCCTGTTATTTCTGTTATTAGAGGTAGAATTATGTTTGTATGGTTATCTTCTTTTGGGTTTGTTGGAAGATTACTTCCTTGCTTTTTCTAGGTTGTAGTTTCCCTCCTTGTGTTGGCGTTTTCCATCAATAATCCTTTGAAGTGCTGGGTTAGTGGGAAGATATTGTGCAAATTTGGTTTTCTCATGGAATATCTTGGTTTCACCATCTATAGTGATTGAGAGTTTTGCTGGGTATAGTAGTCTGGGCTGGCATTTGTGTTCCCTTAGCGTCTGTATGATATCAGTCCAGGATCTTCTGGCTTTTATAGTCTCTGGTGAGAAATTTGGTGTAATTCTTATAGGTCTGCCTTTATATGTTACTTGACCTTTTTCCCTTTCTGCTTTTAGTATTTTTTCTTTGTTTTGTGCATCTGATGTTTCGATTATTATGTGACAGGAGGTATTTCTTTTCTGGTCTAGTCTATTTGGTGTTCTGTAGGCTTCTTGTATGTTTATGGGCATCTTGTTCTTTAGGTTAGGGAAGTTTTCCTCAATAATTTTGTTGAAGATATTTACTGGCCCTTTAAGTTGGGAATCTTCATTCTCATCTATACCTACTATCCTTTGGTTTGGTCTTCTCATTGTGTCCTGGATTTCCTGGATGTTTTGAGTTAGGAGTTTTTTTTTTTTTTTTTGCATTTTGCATTTTCTTTGCAACTGTGTCAATATTTTCCTTAGTATCTTCTACATTTGAGATTCTCTCTTCTATCTCTTGTATTCGGTTGGTGATGCTTGTGTCTATGACTCCTGATCTCTTTCTTAGGTTTTCTATCTCCATGGTTGTCTCCCTTTGAGCTTTCTTTATTGTTTCTATTTCCATTTTCAGATCCTGAATGTTTTCGTTTAATTCCTTCTTTGTGTTTTCTTGCATTTCTTTAAGGGATTTCTGTGATTCCTCTTTAAGGG
>NW_021606538.1:0-1208 GCF_004785775.1 Grammomys surdaster | reverse complement strand
GTTATTCCTGGGGGTGGCTGGAAGGCCATGGGGTTAAGGACTGCAATTTGAAGGTGGGTGTCTTGAGTATTTTCTGCTCTGTTACTTGCAGGGTCCCTCACTAAGCCTATCCTCAGAGCACACCCAGACTCTGTGGTCTCCATGGGGACTAACGTAAGCTTCTTGTGTGAAGAGACCATCGGAGCCAAAGAGTGCATTCTCTATAAAAATGGATATCCATATAGGAAGGTCACAAAGAACCAACAGAAGCCAGAAAACAAGACTGGATTCTCATTCTTAAATGTAGACCAACAAGATGCAGCACAGTATCAATGTTCCTATAGGACCCAGGCTAAATCATCAGACTTCAGTGACCCCCTGGAACTGGTGGTGACAGGTGAGAGAACACACAGGGTCCCAAATCTCATGTTTTGACTGTCCAGACTTGGGTCTGTTCAAAGGAATGCCCACCCACCCACACTGCCATCTCAGAACCAAGGAGGATAATGAGGGCTAGCAACATTTAACTCATTACCACTTCTCTCCTAGGAGCCTACTTGAAACCCAGCCTTTCAGCCCAAACTAGCCATGTGGTGACCTCAGGAGGCTATGTCACCCTCCTTTGTGAATCTTGGTTGGATTATCACGGGTTCATTCTGATGGTAAAAGGACCACAGAAGCTCTCCTGGAAGCAAGTCTCAAAATTTAACTACTCTACAAGGATGTTCCAGGCCCTGTTCTCTGTTGGCCCTGTGACCCCCAACCAAAGATGGATATGCAGATGCTACAGCTATTACATGAACAAACCACAGGTGTGGTCAGATCCTAGTGAACCCCTGGAGCTCCTGGTCTCAGGTAGGGAACCCCACCATTTCCACAGAATGATATTGAAATGATACAGTCGCTCAGAGAGCACTTGGTATGTGTGCATGTGAGGATCCAGGGCTTTTTCGAATTTTGACACACAGCACAGGAAACAGTTGGCCCCAAGTTTTACAATGAAAGGCTGAGAGTTACAGCAAAGCCCAGAGTTCCCAGTAGAGAGATGATTCTTCATGAGGCCTTCTGTTCATCTGGATCAGCTTTAGCGCCATCCACTAGAGTCAAGGGAATCTGGAAGAACAGAGAGAAGAATGATGGCAGTAGGTAGAGAGGTTGAGGGCACCTGCAGAACTCAGCCAGGAGAACACAGAACCAACTAAGCACAAATCATCAGGGCTCACAGAGTC
>NW_021606537.1:0-6816 GCF_004785775.1 Grammomys surdaster | reverse complement strand
AGTTTCTCCACAGGACAGGAGCAGACTGACTCTGTGTCTGCTCCAGCCCGGAGGACCAGGCAGGGGCAGAAGGGAAGTGGAATTCCCGACTTTTTAAATTTTAATTGACATCCTTCGTTATTCTGTATTCTGATCATGATTTACCTCTCCCTCAACTCCTGCCAGATCCTCCCCACCTCCACAAACAAAAACAAAATCAACAGCAACAAAAAAACAAGAAGCATGCACATGGCAAAAAACCACACACACCACACATACACACACACACCCCACAACACACATATGAGTATGTAAACAAAAAAACCAATAAAACAAAAACAAAAAATGCCCAAACAAAGCAAAATGAAGCATAAAGTCTACAAAGATTGAGTGTTATTTGTTGGCCAACTGCTCCTGTGTATAGGACCTTCCCTGAAGTGTAGTGATTATGCCCAAGGAGATTCTGTTGGAGGAAACACACTTTTCCTTAGTCAGTAATATCAACTGCAGACAGTTTCTTTGTTCGGGTGGGGCCTGTGTCTACTTCTCCTCAAAGCACCAGAACCCCATCTGGCTCGAACTTGAACTGTTAATTTTTTAACTTCAGGACTCCTTATTTTTTGTTTCGGGCTACCCAAACTTATACAAACTACACAGGCAAGTTTGAGTGGGGCAGGTGACTTTAAAGCTTGTTTTGAATAATAATATTGCTCAACTATGAAGTTAGGGCTTGGCCTGCACAGCAACACTGATGTAAGTCAAACCAGTTGGGTTGAATGATATCCCTTCTAATAGATGATGGTTTCCTGCTGAAGGATTACGCTTCCCAGCTTCCCTTGCAGATACAGAGGTCATCTCACCCCTATGAAGCACAATCCATCTTCCCCTGAAGTTATCAGCTTTACCTGGAGGCATTTTGGGCATCTGTACAGATGAGTGACAATGATGGCCCTCATTAGCCTAAGGTTAGACCAAGACCCTCTTTTATTTTTCTTCCTTCCTTCCTTCTTTCCTTCCTTCCTTCTTTTCTCTCTCTCTCTCTCTCTCTCTCTCTCTCTCTCTCTCTCTCTCCCTCTCCCTCTCTCTCTCTCTCTTTCTTCAGCTTCTTCTTCTTCTTCTTCCCTCTTTCTCCCCCGCAGCTGTTTTTTTGTTCTTGTTTGTTTTATAATATGACAATAGATATATACCTGATCTTGGCAAATATTTTGAAGGTTTGTTTGTTTGTTTGTTTTTATCTAACTTTGGGTTGTTTCACTCTTGGCTGTTACTTCAGGGAAAATTGTATATATGTATACATATACATATGCATATACATACATATATGTCCTGGTCCAGCAGGGCATTAAACAGGGGTCTGGGGAGGTCACCTGAAAGAGAAGATGGGGGAAATAGGCGAACGCAAAGAATGGTGATCTGTCTATAGTCTGATCAAATCGCCATTTTTACTTTTTCACACAGGGGTTATATACACAAAAAGGCAGGATGTGGGGAAGGGGATGACACAGGAGAGTGGCTGTTCAGGGGGAGTACAGATATCTTCCAGAACAGAGTGTCAGCTGGGTAAAAGTTCAGGAGACAGATCACTATGACTCCACCTATGATTTACTTGTCCTTATCTAGGTTGGTACTATCCACCAAGGTTACCTATCTACAAGGTCTTTGACTATTAATTCTTATCCAGGGTGGTAAGTTTTCACCAAATCTGCCTGTTTACAATATCTTATAGCTATATACACATACACATATATACATACACATATACATAATATACACACATACACATATACATAATAATATATGTATACATATATGTCTACAAGTAAAACAAGAAAGGGAGTACGACCTGACAATCCTGATAGTATTGTGTTTATTTCAAACCATCCCTTAATATTGGAGGCCTTCTTGTTCACTCATTCCTTCCAAAATTATCTGTTGTGTGTCACAGAGCAGAAAATCTGGTAAAACATAGAAGAAAGAGGAAACTCTGTTGCTAACTCTGTTGCTGCATATTTTTGTAAAAACAGAAATAAAAAACAAACAGAAAGCCTCGATTACAGAATACAGTATGCTAATGTAATAGGTACTTTAAATACTGTGGAGTCAAGAGATAGACATGTGGATGGAGGATCGGAACAGAAGGGCATAGTAGCATTTCAGGTTCAGTCTCTTCTGCTTCTCAGGAATGTCTGAATGCAACCAGGTCTCTTAACTTGTGTTATCAGGCAGGTAGTACTGTCTCTGTAACCTAAGTAAACTCCCTAGACAATTGTCTTACAGACACCATGGTAAGAGTTCATGGCAGAGCACATGGCCAGGAGTGGAAAGTCAGAAAGAAGGGTCTGGGAGTCCACAGTTTCCTTTGAAAACATGTTCTCAGTGACCCAAGCACTCTTGACTAGCCTCATTTTTCCTTAAAGTGCCAGGATGGTGACTGAGTGACTAAAGTATGCATCCTTGTGGGACATTTAAGATCTGAAGTATAGCATATATAACCAGTGAGACTGTTAGAGAAAACTTCTTTTTTTCCATTTGTCAGTAGTACCAATTACAGATAGCTTCTTGATTAAGGATGGGAGTCTATGTCTACTTCCCCTGCTCAGCACTGGGAGTTATTGGACCTACTACACATGGTCTGTGGCAAGGTAATGCATTGAGACAGGGAGTACATGGAGAAGAGATACTCACATCCTGTCTGAGACATGAAGAAGGGAGAAAGATGTTGGACATATCACCCAGTGTGATATAAAGACCTGACCTCCAGCAGCCCCACCCATTAAAGACCTCACTACCTCCCTAGGGATAAGTTGGGGACAAAGTTCTTAGCTCACTGGCCTTTGGAGGTCATTTATTCAAACCAAAACACACATAGGAATATGAGAGTATAACATGGAATGTGATATTTTAAAAAAACATTTGCTTCCCTTGTAGTTTACTATACCCGGAATACAAAAAAAGTTTCATGTCATTTTTACTGGGAGATAATAATGGTACAGATATTAAACATGATAGATAGATAGTGACTGGGAGTTCTAAAAAGTATATACATATATATATATATTGTGTGTGTGTGTGTGTGTGTGAGAGAGAGAGAGAGAGAGAGAGGGAGGGAGGAAGGGAGGGAGGGAGGGAGGAAGGAAGAGAGGGAGAGGGAGAGGGAGAGGGAGAGGGAGAGAGAGAGAGAGAGAGAGAGAGAGAGAGAGGTTTCTAATGGCTTCATGGGTCTAAACATAAAACTCATTCCTCTTACAATTCTTCCTCTGCCTAGAGAACTATATTCTAAAGCCTCATTATGAAACAGATTATTTTTGACATAGTCACATTATCCAAGTGCTTATGTAATCAAGAAGCTATTACAAATATTATCTAACACCATAAAATGCTCTTCAACTTAAAGGATCCTGAGTACTTAATCTCTTCAATAATATTAAGTAAACATTCAGAATTTTAGAAATAAAGATAAGTGGAAATATGGTTCTATTAAAAGTTTTTTTTTTTATTTATGAGTACACTATAGCTGTCTTCAGACACACCAGAAGAAGGCATCGAATCTCATTATGGGTGGTTGTGAGCCACCATGTGGTTGCTGGGATTTGAACTCAGGACCTCTGGAAGAGCAGTCAGTGCTCTTAACTGCTGAGCCATCTCCGAGGGGATTGGGGGTTCCGAGGGAGTGGTGGGGGATGGGGTAAGGGGACAACATAGGAAATGTAAATAAATCATCCAATTAAAAAAAATAAAGTTTGAGAACCTAAAAAAAAAAAAAGTTTTTTTTAAAGTGTCTCAACTTTAAGGAGATCCTCACAAACTAATGATTTGTTACACTTCTTCCTTGGCTTTTCTGTGACCTTTCCTTAAACCTTGGAATCTGCTGAGTATATGAAGTGTTGTCACTAAAAAGAAGTAGACAAAGATGCTTTCTATGACCATTTCTGTGATGAAGCCTGGAATGTCTCCATAGAGTGAGATAGGAACCTGATTTCCTCATCTTCTTATAGTAACTTTGATAGGGTGATATTAAGCTATAGCTTATGTTTCTTCAAATATTTAATGATCTTATGTTTAAAATTGATGTATAATTGTTGTGTGTTTTTATGGAAAGGAACAAAATAAAAGCTCTCAGACCACGTCAAGCTTCCCCTTTGGAGCCCTAAAAACATATGTGTTTTATCAATGGAACATGAACTCTGATCATTGCACAACAAGCCTAAGACACAGGAAGAGTTTGCCAAGACCATCTTTCCTGGATGGAGAAAAGCTTGTCACTTGGCAACCACTGAAAAATGTTGGCCTACGAGGTAGACATACTCCTGCTTACTGGACACAGAGTCAACTCTCTCCCAAGAGCACCCATACAGATACTATTAATATTGCACAATTTCTACCAAATGGTTTCTCTCAGACTCAGGCTTATTTGAAAAATTTTCTCCTATTCAATCTTTTCCATAATGAATATTTCTATTATCTAAAATTGTTACTTATATAGAGTCAAGAAATATGATACAGTAGAATTTAATTTGCATAAAATAAAATTTTTTAATGAAGGAAAGCAGCATGATTTTTCTGGAAGCCCAAATAGACCAGGTTAATAATTAGGTCTACATTCTGTTACTTTGCCTTTCCATATTACATTTTTAAGTTATTTTCACTACATCTTTGCACATACAAAGATAAATTGTCAACTTTATCAAATCTTCTCATTGAGTATCTGAATGAGATAAATGAGTTTGATCATCATCAGTGCATAGAATCTAAGATCTAAGAGGACAATGTGCTTGAGAAGGGATGCCAAAGTTGATAGTGATGTTACAAATCTAAGTACAACCACTATATTCTAGCTCATAATTCAGCTCCAGAAGAAAATTGAACAAAGTGACAAAATTCATTTGCATATGTTAAAATTCTTTTGCATATCTTCTTGCAGTACAGAAGATGCCCAACTGTCTTCTCTTCCGTCTTCACTGGCTCAGAGCTGATTACTGTGTAGACAGTATTCTAGGCATTGCAGTCAATTAGAGGGACAATTAGATCTATATTTGAGTGGAAAAAGAGAGGTGACTAATAAAACTCTAGCAAATAAACAAGGCAATGTGTAAGAAATGGAAATATAGTGGGCAAATGCAGGACACCATAAGAGAAAGGAGTAACAAGAGTAATATGTGTCCCCTAGGGATCTGAAACAGAGTGGTGAACAGAGTGGAATCTGCTGGGACAGTAATGACTAAAGACACAAAAGTAAGGAACAACCCAAGTGCAAAGAGCTGAAGGGACTGAGGTGATTGGTTTCCATGGGGATCCAGTAGGCCAGCATGGTGAGAGCTAGGGCTGCTGCAAGAATATAGTGACATGATAATGATATAGACCACATGGAGGAAATGAAAAGCATGTGACTCAACAGCCACCATCAGTCATCATTAAGACAGGAAATGGAAGCAAGGTTCAGGCTTCCATTTAATGAATGCCTGCTGCAGGCAGGAGCAGTGCTGACCTCTGCTCTGGGTAACATAACAGCCAGCTCATAGGACAATGACAACAGCAGCTCACAGGCCTGAACTAATGAATTATCCTGTCTTCTCTTCAGTACTCCACTAGCTTATACTCTGTTTTAATAACAGGGCTGGAATGCGTCAACAGTAAAGAAACAAACAGAATTATGATGTAGCCAGATTTCTCAATTGCCATCTATGAGCCCTCAGACAATCTGAAAGTGAGTTATTAAACATCTACACATTAAGGAGAATTTTGTGGGGAAACACATGCCCAAAAGACATAAAATGGACAGGAGCCCACCTCTATCCCTGGGGAAGGAAATTTCAAAATAGAAAATTCCCAGGAAAACCGGAGCTGCCAAGGAAAATTTCTTATTTGTAACAATGAAGATAGAGCCATGTTTAGTGTTTGTAACGGGCTATTAGCATTATTCAAAGAATGCACCTGTCTATAGCCACATGAAAGATTGTTCTCATGGCACACAGCAATTTGTTCAATGTGCAGAAAGAAGGCCACGTTCAGCTTAGTTTATTTTGCTTAATAGTAACTCTTTAGACATTTACCTTTGGCTGTAAGAATGTATACAGGTAGTTGTAACCTGAGGATAAATTATTTTTATTGAAAACACAGGGCTGTCTGCAGAAGGTTATAAAAGGCTTCTCAAGGATCTTACTAATGTTCAAATAAAATGCCAAACACTAACACATCTTTTAAATTAACAGGCACTTGAGTGCTTATGCTAAAGATGGGGAAAAGCATCCATATTAAGAAAATAGATACTTCTACAGCTTCTCTTGAGGCAAGAAGCTTTGGAATACATGAAAAGTCTGTAGGATGTTAAATCTTTAGACACTCTACTGGGTCTATATGCGTTTTTTTTTTCCTTAAGATAAAATCTTCCAAATGAGGCAAGTTTTCTGGGAAGCACAGCTAAGAAGCATCTAAAAATATACATGTCATTTTTCATTTTTTAAAGGAAGCCAGAAAGATCAATGAAAGAAAACTCAAGTTGAATGTGTGATTTTTCAAATGTGGGAATGCAAATTGGACATATTGAAGTGACTTTCAGTATAATAAGCTAATTTATGTTTCTCTTATGAATAGATTCAGACAAATTGGAGGTTCTGAAGAAAAAAACAAGCTAAAAAAATGGTGAAATCAAAACTACAGTGTTTTAAAAGAAATCATTATTTCTCTCAAATATTTTTAGAAAAATATTATGAATAGATTTTAAAAACCTTTACTGAACAATACTAATAAGCTGCACATCACAATCAAGGGCTTGACTACAAAATGTAAAAAATAAATGCCATAATTAATGAAGAATTTTCAAGAATTTTGCACTCTCTG
>NW_021606536.1:0-2802 GCF_004785775.1 Grammomys surdaster | reverse complement strand
TGTGTTTTCTTGGGTGTAGTTACCTTCCTTATGTTGCAGTGTTCCTCTTAGTATCCTAAGTATGGCTGGGTTAGTAGAACAATACTGTTTAAATTTGAGTTTGTCATGGAATATTCTTGTTTTTCCATCTGTGTTGATAGAGAGTTTTGCTGGGTATAGTAGCCTGGGCTGGCATCTGTGGTCTCTTAGGGTCTGTATGACATCTATCTAAGCTCTTAGGCTTTTAGAGTCTCTGTTGAGAAGTCTCTTGTAATTATTATAGGTCTGCCTTTATATGATACATAGCACTTTTCACTTACATCCTTTAATGTTCTTTCTTTCTTCTGTATATTTAGTGTTTTTATTATAATGTGGTGGGAAGATCATCTTTTCTGGTCAAATTCATTCAGTGTTCTGTGGGTTTCTTGTTTATTTATGACATCTCTTTCTTTATATTAGGGAAGTTTTCTTCTATGATTTTGTTGAAGATGTTTTCTGGCCCTCTGTACTGGGAATCATCATTCTCTTCTATTCCTAATATTCTTAGATTTGGTTTTGTTCATTTTGTCCCAAACATCCTGTATGTTTTGGGTTAGGAACTTTTACACTTTGTATTTTCTTTGACTGATGTGTTGATATCTTGTATGGTATCTTCTATGCCTAAGATTCTCCCTTCCATCCATTATATTTCTTTGATGATGCTTATATCTATGGCTCTTGATTTCTTTCCTAGCTTTTCCAATCCCAGGGTTGCCTCTTTTGTAATTTTTTTATTGTTTCTACTTTTAATTTTAGGTCTTGAAGAGTTTTGTCCAATTTTTTCATCAGTTTGATTGTATTTTCCTTTATTTTTTAAAGGGATTTATTTGTTTTCTCTTTAAGAACTTCTACCTGTCTGCCTGTGTTTTCTATATTTCTTTGAGTGTTATTTATATCATCCTTAAATGCCTGCATTTAAGGCATTATCATCTTCATGAGATGGGATTTTAGGCAAGAATCTTTCTCTACAGGTGAGTTAGGACATCCAGGGCTTGCTGTAGTAGGAGAACTGGTTTTTGATGGTGCCAATTTATATTGCCATTTGTTGCTTATGTTCTTGAATTTTCCTTTTGCCATTTATTTATCTCTGGTGTTAACTGGCCTGGATCTTTCAGACTATAGCAGGCCTCCTTGGAGCCAGGTAGAGCTTTGTGACCTTGCTTTGACTGGGTCTTCTGGGAGGTAGGCAGTGTTATCTCTGGTTAGAGGAAGCCTCCTCTTTCCGTGATTTATGCAAGACTCCTGTGTCCTTGTTTCCCTGGTTAGGGCGGTCCTCCTGGGAGACAGACTGGCTTTGGGGTTAATGGCCGGCTTGTGGATTGCCCTTGGGTTTGGGTGGAGGTGTAGATTGGAAGTTCAATGGGGCTAATGTAGATAGATTCCATGTGTGCTGGGTTCTGTTTATTTGTGGGTCCCAGCTGGTGTGGATTTTGGGGAGGGAGTCTCACCTGTGTTTCCAGTTATGGCAAATCTCCTGTGAGACAGGTAGGGTGTGCATGGTGGGAGGCACATGCTTCTTCCGTTGGTTTAGACACTATAGGTCCTTCAAGTGTAAAATTTATATAGAATATAGAGATTCTTTTTAGTGTATTCTTATTATTATGGCTCAGTATAAGGGGCAATGAAACTTGGAAGTGAATATAGGACTTTTTATTACAAGCTGGGTTTAATGGTTTGAACACTTTAAAGAACAGCTTACAAGAATTAACTTTATCAAACCTGTGTGGTTATGTAGTAATTTGAGTCTTAATGAGTAGCATGTCATGACTATTATGACATATTGTGTGAAAATCTTACTTATAATTAAGAAGTAATCAGTCAGATTTTTTTCATAGATTAAATGGAATGTTCATTTTCTACATAAATCAGGGTAATTATAACTGACTGAGATGTCCATAAATTGTAAGGAAGAAACTGAAGTTATTATTTGGTATATGGATGTACGATGGCCATCACATTGTCTTGCAAATATATGTGGTTAGTCAATGAGATATTTGATATTTATAATCTCAGTCATTGAAGGTGAATGCTTAACATCAACATAGAGTGATAACTGTAGATACTCACAACTGCTTCAGTGCTTTAAATAAATTTTGCTTCTGTGTTGAATCACACAAAGTTTCAAGTTATTTAAGAAACAATTAACTGCATCCAACTAATGGGAAACAATCAGTACAAGAATATTTCATTAACAAATGATATCAAACATTTAATGAAAATACATCATCAATACTCTTAATATTATTCTATGAAATGAAAAGGGGACAGAGATTATCACATGTTCCACATAACACAACTTGGTAACAGATATCTGATATCAACAAGAAATAAAAAAACAACAAATCTGTAGGAAACTATGGAATAATATCCATTAAACAGGGAAGGTAAATTTTATTTTAAATACTCATGTAGTATTGTAGTGAATATTTTAAGATTGCCAGCCAACAGAATAACCTAAAAGGAAAAAGAAATCAAAGCTTTTCTTGATAATCATGAAGGACACTGTGGTGTGTGCTGTGTATTATTTCTACCATGTTAAGTCAATAACATGAGTTTTAGGCAGAAAGAGAAAGCTAACAAAACACTATTTGTGTCCCAAGCAGCATGGAATATGTCTCTGTGAAGAACTACATAGAGGCTCATTTCTCAATTTTGGCAAAAGAAAATTAAACAACATTGAAGGACCTGAGTGTCTGATTAGTTGGCTTGATATAATGAGTACTTTATGAATCTTAGTCCAATGCTCATGCACACAAACTGACATCCAAAACTGTCGCAACTCAG
>NW_021606535.1:0-1858 GCF_004785775.1 Grammomys surdaster | reverse complement strand
AGACTTGGAGTGGGCCACAGGAGGAACATTGGTGTGTGTACCACAATTTTCATTGTTTGAATATATCTAATTTTAAAATATGAGACACCAAAGCTGAGACACCATTTTTTCTCCCCCTTCCCTATCCCACCCAGGTTCCTCTCTCCCTCTGCCATCTATGATTATTTTGTTCCCTTTTCTAAGTGGGATTGAAACATCCACACTTGGGCCTTCCTTCTTGCTATGCTTCACATGCTCTTTGAGTTGAATGATGGGTATTGCGAAGTTTTGTCTAAAATCTACTTAACAATGCCATATATGTCATTTTAGTTCTGGGTTGCCTTACTCGGGGTGATATTTTCTAGTTCCATCTATTTGCTTGCAAAATTTATGATGTCATTGTTTTTAATAGCTGAGTAGTATTTCCTTGCAAATGGTCCATCCTCAGTTACCAGCATGAAAATTTGCTAACTCACAACTTCCTGTGAATCTGGGTCATAGGGGTTTAAGGTATCTGGATTTCATGATCAAATCTACCTACAAGTCTATTCACCCCACAATACAGAAACACATTTATGAAATTTAAAATATGTGTATATTTATAATAAAAATTTTGTAACTACACAAAAACCATAAAATCCTGTGATACTCTTTGAACATCATTATAGTCTAATATACTAGAACAAATACTCATTAATTCCACATTCCTGGCTTTGTCTTAAACTTAGAAAATCTTTAATTCTATGAGAGTCTTATGACATCATTTATTCCTATTCATCAAAGAACTTTTTCTTGATCTACCCTACCTTATCTGCTCACATAACTCAATATCCTTCTTATTTTATATATAAATCATTTGAGAGAAATTGATGCCACATAAATGTTGTGTTTCCATTTAATCACTTTAGGAAGGAAAACTTTAAAATCAGTACAACACGATTGTTACACATTTAATATTACATGATGTAGTAAATATTGTGTTACATTTAGGGAATTGGAGGCATACACAAAATAATAAAGTGCCTGAAATTTATAACTTATACATGATTTATCAGAGGAATAAATATAGTAATATCTGTTAAATATATAGATAAATATATATCAAAATTATGTAGCTACATATAAACCAAAAAATTTTGTTACAAATGCATGTAAATATATATATATGATGAATACGTAAATTATTATATATATCCTCAGGTTCCCACCTCCATGTGTAGTGAGACATGCCCTGCTGGATTCAGGAAAATTTATCACAAACAAAGAGCAGACTGCTGCTTTGATTGTGCCCATTGCCCAGAAAATGAAGTTTCCAATGAAACAGGTACATCCTTCCATGCAGAAAAAAATTGCTGAATTCCAGTATCTTCTTTTTCCAAAGTAGAAATGTAAAAAGGCCTACATAGAAATGAAAGACCTAAAATCTGTGTGTTTCAGAATTTAATCTTTTGAATGATATCAACATTTTGGGAGCCTGCCAATAACCTGCAATATCTTCTACAAACTCATTGTTTTCACAACATAATTGTGACGCGTGCCCACCTCGCCAGCAAGGAAGACACGGCAACACACCAGGATCCTTCTGCAGCAAACCTTTATTCCAATGTAAAGAGGAAGACCCCAGGCCCAGAAAAGACACTGCTTATATACCCTTAGAGCGGCATGTTCATTTCTGATTGGCTGCTTACTCGTTGCCCGCCAAAACACCCTGGGATGGGCTTTGACTTTGGCGCGCTTTTACCATAGCACATGTGCAGTTTACTTGTTTACTAGGAGGAGCACCGGATGCCAGCTCCATCTTATAATGGCAAATTCTGCCAGCACAAGCCGTGGCTTCCTACACATGATGGTTTTGATTTTATATTTTGCAGAAAACTTT
>NW_021606534.1:0-1427 GCF_004785775.1 Grammomys surdaster | reverse complement strand
GTCTTCCTTGAAGGTCTGATAGAATTCAGCACTAAAACCATCTGGTCCTGGGCTTTTTTTAGTGGGGAGACTTTTAATGACTGCTGCTATTTCCTGAGGGGTTATGGGACTATTTAGATGGTTTATCTGCTCCTGGTTTAACTTCGGTACCTGGTATCTGTCTAGGAAATTGTCCATTTCATCCAGGTTTTCCAGTTTTGTTGAGTATAGGCCTTTGTAGTAGGATCTGATGATTTTTTGAATTTCTTCAGTTTCTGTTGTTATGTCTCCCTTTTCAGTTCTGATTTTATTAATTTGGATACTGTCTCTGTGCCCTCTGGTTAATCTGGCTAAGGGTTTATCTATCTTGTTGATTTTCTCAAAGAACCAACTCCTGGTTTTATTGATATTTTGTATTGTTCTTTCTGTTTCTATTTGGTTGATTTCAGCCCTGAGTTTGATTATTTCCTGCCTTCTACTCCTCCTGGGTGTATTTGCTTCTTTTTGTTCTAGAGCTTTTAGTTGTGCAGTCAACTTGTTAGTGTGTGCTCTTTCCAGTTTCTTTTTGTAGGCACTTAGAGCTATGAGCTTTCCTCTTAGCACTGCCTTCATGGAGTCCCACAAGTTTTGGTATGATGTGTCCTCATTTTCATTGAATTCTAAAAAGTCTTTTATTTCTTTCTTTATTTCTTCCTTGACCAAGTCATCATTGAGTAGAGAGTTGTTCAGTTTCCATGTGTACGTGGGTTTTCCATTGTTTTTGTCATTATTAAAGACCAGTCTTAGTCCGTGGTGATCTGATAAGATGCAAGGGATTATTTCAATCTTTTTGTATCTGTAGAGGCTTGTTTTGTGACCAATTATATGGTCTATTTTGGAGAAGGTACCATGAGGTGCTGAGAAAAAGGTATATTCTTTTGTTTTAGGATGAAATGTTCTATAGATGTCTGTTAAGTCCATTTGGTTCATAACTTCTGTTAATTTCAAAGTGTCTCTGTTTAGTTTCTGTTTCCATGATCTGTCCATTGCTGACAGTGGGGTGTTGAAATCCCCCACTATTATTGTGTGAGGTGTAATGTGTGTTTTGAGCTTTAGTAAAGTTTCTTTTATGTATGTAGGTGCCCTTGCATTTGGAGCATAGATGTTCAGAATTGAGAGTTCACCTTGGTAGATTTTTCCTTTGATGAGTATGAAGTGTCCTTCCTTATCTTTTTTGATTAATTTTGGATGGAAGTCGATTTTATTTGATATTAGAATGGCTACTCCAGCTTGTTTCTTGGGACCATTGGCTTGGAAAATTGTTTTCCACCCTTTTATTCTGAGGTAGTGTCTGTCTTTGTCACTGAGGTGCGTTTCTTGTATGCAGCAAAATTCTGGGTCTTGTTTGTGTATCCAGTCTGATAGTCTGCGTCTTTTTATTGGGGAATTGAGACCATTGATGTTAAGAG
>NW_021606533.1:0-3637 GCF_004785775.1 Grammomys surdaster | reverse complement strand
CAGAAATCCACCTGCCTCTGCCTCCAAAGTGCTGGGATTAAAGGCGTGCTCCACCACCACCCAGCTAAATTTCTATATACATAAAATTATTTGAATGTGCAGCCACTGATGAATGAAAGATTATCTAGGACAAATTCTCCTTTCACAGGTAAAAAAAAATTGATTATCTTTCATCACTATTATTGATCAGATGATTTAACATGTAATAATTACTAACCTTGGCTTGGGGCTTGGTGTCTATAATTTAGTTTGTTATTTTCTGTTTTTTGTTTTGTTTTGAAATCATTAGTGATTTTGGTATGACAGATACCAAATACAAAAAAAAAAACTTCATTAGTTACTTTACATAAGAATTTTGTTTAATATTTATAATTTTTATTTTTTAAAAAATACAACTCCATATTTTGACGGTTTGTCTATGCTTGGCCTAGGGATTGGACTATAGGAACATGTGGTGAGTGGTGAGTTGGAGTATGTGTGTCACTGTGTGTCACTGAGGGTGTGGGATTTAACACCCTCATTCTAAATGCCTGGAAGCCAGTATTCTGGAAGCAGCTTTCAGATAAAGATGTGGAACTCTTAAGCTACTTTTTTTTTTTTTTTTTAGATTTATTTATTTATTATATATGAATACACTGTAGCTGTCTTCAGACACCAGAAGAGGGCATCAGATCTCATTACAGATGGTTGTGAGCCACCATGTGGTTGCTGGGAATTGAACTCAGGACCTCTGGAAGTGCAGTCAGTGCTCTTAACCACTGAGCCATCTCTCCAGCCCCTTAAGCTACTTTTTATCATGTCTGATTAGATGCTGCCATGTTCCTGCCTTGATGGTAATGGACTGCACCTCTGATCCTGTAAGCCAGCCCCAATTAAATGTTGGCTTTATAAGAGTAGCCTTGACCAGGTGGTGGTGGCACACATCTTTAATCCCAGCACTTGGGAGGCAGAGGCAGGCAGATTTCTGAGTTGGAGTCCAGCCTGGTCTACAGAGTGAGTTCCAGGACAGCCCTGGCTACACAGAGAAACCCTGTCTTGAAAAACCAAAAAAAAGAGTAGCCTTGGTCATGGTTTCTATTCACAGTAAGTAAACCCTAAGTAAGACCCATATATAATGCATTTCAGCCATTCCCTCTCCAACCTACCTCTTTCAGCTCCCTTAAAATCCCTTCAAATACTCTTGTTTACAAGTCTCTTTCACACATTCACATCTTGTGACCCACAGAATTTAAACAAGGCTGTCTGTAGGATCCTGGGTTTCAATCTTTCCACTGGAGCCAAATCAATTCTGGCCTCTCTCCCATGATCTGCCAGTATCCAAAAGTTCAGTAGAATATGGGATGGGCCCATGGAGTTCCACTGTTCTTTACTGTGCTGGTGAGGAATCCACTCTTGTGCTAGTAGCTGTAGTGTTTGGAGAAAGACCATGGTTACCTTGGCTGTGTATGACCACAATGTTGCATTTCCATTCTTTTTTCTCATCTTCTGGCTCTTGGACTTATTCTCCCCATATTCCCCAATGCTCTGAGGTGCAGAGGGTGTTCTACAGGTTTCCTGTTTGGAGTTAAGTACTTGGGTGTTCCTTAGCCTTATACCATGAGCAGACCTGAGGCTCTGCAGTCACCACAGTTCACAGCATAGGGAGCGTCTCATCAGATGAGAGTTTGGAATCACATCTTTTTAAACAACTGTCAAAAATTCCTCTCCAGGAACTAAGAACTTCTAATATCATAAGCTGTAAAAACTGTTTATTTAAATTACAGTAGTCATAATGTGCTTACTTTTTTTTTTTAAAGATATTACGCCAATCAATTGAAAATAGTTGAGTCAGGCACCTTAGCTAATGTCAAAAACATTTCAGAGATGTGAAGCTACCATATCCACTTAATGGAATACAGGACGAAGGCCTAATAAACTTGGAGAGTTTACAGAGTCACACTATGATCCAACTCTGTAGATTTCAAGCTCTCATTCACTTTTAAATCTGTAATGCTGTTCACTTCAAAAGGCAAAAGCATAGATCAAGGATTGTCACCCCTGAAGTAGAAAATTCCAGCTTCCTATTGACACACAGATATTCCAAGGAGATAAAAGTTTTGACAGCATTTTGCTGACTAAGGAGACAGTCATGGACAAGAACAGAAACATGGAATTCTACACCTGGGACCAGAGGAGATCAAGAGTTTAAATCAGTGAACTGTCTGATTCTGTGTGGGGCTGTGGAATCCTGGGTGTTGCTCGGCCAGGCCCCCAGAACACAGAGACCTAACATAACTAAAGCACTGCCCTTCTCCCCCACTTCCAATATAAGCAAACACCTTCCGACATTTTTGGGGAGAGTTTTGTCACCATCTGAACCCACCATCATGCCAAAATCTGTCCACGTGCCTCTTTTAACTCTGGACTCTTTGTGTAAGTCAAGACTCGTATGCGCCCCTGTCCGCGTGGGGCAGGGGAAGGAGAAAAGCCTTTTCCGCCCGCCCCGGTGCTCTCTGCACTCCAGCGGGCCATGGGACACTTTCTCCTGACAACAGCGGCCCGTGCACTGCCTCCCTGGGGCCGCTGGCCGGTGTCATGTCCCTCGTGCCTGGCGTCTCTGCTCCCGAGACCCTGAGGTTGCCATGGCAGTGTGGGTAGGTGAGACCGAATAGTCAACACAGAATGCTGAGAGCCGAGGGACCCAGGATGGCACTCGGTTCCTTGGTTCCTCGTGACGCCCGGCCGCCCACCCCCCTGCGCGAACATCGCCCAACAATCCTGTACTAACTAAGGTTGAAGAGAAAACCACAGCTGCGTAGCTACAGGACATCCCCAGCAGTACAGATTGAGCCTGTGGTAGCAGTGAACTTGACACAGCTTAGGACAGGAACTGCTGCTAAGAATTCTGCATCAGCTACAATTGCTGCTTGTGTCTCTCTATCCCTCTGACTCTCAGTTCCTTTGTATCTCTTAGGATTTAGCAGTTCACAAATCCACAGAAAGAGCAGATTTCTTGCTCTTGAGAGGACAGTCTGTGAGGAGGAAATCTGTGGCTGGCCTCCTCATCTTTCTCTTTCCCGTCCATATTTTCCTGATCAGAAACTGGTAGGAAAGTTGTAAGTTGTATTAGAAAGAGGGCAGGCCACACCGAGGGAGAGAAGTACTCTCTCCATACATGTTTGTTATCAGCAATTCAAAATGAAAATCTGCAGCATTATTCTTCTTAATCATATCATTTTTATTTTTTAAACATCCATAAAAGATTTAACATGTCAGCATATTTTCTTCTAAGCTGTATATGAAATTCATAGCAATGAAAACAATAGTAGAAAGTGAAGTTATTGCAAGATTAAATCAATGCACATTAATTTTATTAAAAATTGTGTTTTCATTTTAAAAGCCTTAGACTAAAGGGAGATTTCCTATTCTGAAATATGTGTTTGTTTCATGGCAGGGCATAGATCCTCATAGGACATTTTATACACTCACACACATACACACACACACACCAAAGAAATACATTTTTTTTTTATTGGATGATTTATTTACATTTCCTATGTTGTCCCCTTACCCCATCCCCCACCACCCCCTCGGAACCCCCAATCCCCTCGCCCCTCCTCCTTCTTCTCTGTGGATGTAACCTCTATCTACCCCCCCC
>NW_021606532.1:0-1168 GCF_004785775.1 Grammomys surdaster | reverse complement strand
CAAGTCATCATTGAGTAGAGAGTTGTTCAGTTTCCATGTGCACATGGGTTTTCCATTGGTTTTGTCATTATTAAAGACCAGTCTTATTCCATGGTGATCTGATAAGATGCAAGGGATTATTTCAATCTTTTTGTATCTGTAGAGGCTTGTTTTGTGACCAATTATATGGTCTATTTTGGAGAAGGTACCATGAGGTGCTGAGAAAAAGGTATATTCTTTTGTTTTAGGATGAAATGTTCTATAGATGTCTGTTAAGTCCATTCGGTTCATAACTTCTGTTAATGTCAAAGTGTCTCGGTTTAGCTTCTGTTTCCATGATCTGTCCATTGCTGAGAGTGGGGTGTTGAAATCTCCCACTATTATTGTGTGAGGTGTAATGTGTGTTTTGAGCTTTAGTAAAGTTTCTTTTATGTATGTAGGTGCCCTTGCATTTGGGGCATAGATGTTCAGAATTGAGAGTTCACCTTGGTAGATTTTTCCTTTGATGAGTATGAAGTGTCCTTCCTTATCTTTTTTGATTAATTTTGGATGAAAGTTGATTTTATTTGATATTAGAATGGCTACTCCAGCTTGTTTCTTGGGAACATTGGCTTGGAAAATTGTTTTCCACCCTTTTATTCTGAGGTAGTGTCTGTCTTTGTCACTGAGGTGTGTTTCTTGTATGCAGCAAAATTCTGGGTCTTGTTTGTGTATCCAGTCTGATAGTCTGCGTCTTTTTATTGGGGAATTGAGACCATTGATGTTAAGAGATATTAAGGAAAAATGATTGAGGCTTCCTGCTATTTTTGTTATTAGAGGTAAAGCTATGTTTGTATAGTTATCTTCTTTTGGGGTTGTTGGAAGATTACTTCCTTGCTTTTTCTAGGTTGTAGTTTCCCTCCTTGTGTTGGCGTTTTCCATCAATTATCCTTTGAAGTGCTGGGTTTGTGGGAAGATATTGTGCAAATTTGGTTTTGTCATGGAATATTTTGGTTTCACCATCTATATTGATTGAGAGTTTTGCCTGGTATAGTAATCTGGGCTGGCAATTGTGTTCTCTTAGGGTTTGTATGATGTCCGTCCAGGCTCTTCTGGCTTTTATAGTCTCTGGTGAGAAGTCTGGTGTAATTCTTATAGGTCTCCCTTTATATGTTACTTGACCTTTTTCCCTTACTGCTTTTAGTATTTT